>NW_024097112.1:205000-352599 GCF_016545835.1 Crotalus tigris
TTTTTTCCTTTCTGGATAAAATAATGATAGTGTCAAATTATTTATTTCCTGTAAACTAATAAGTTTTTTAAGAGTTTAGTTTAGCTTACATAAATATTCTATAGTAAAATTTCCTAAGCTTTTCCATTTCCAACAAAATGGATACCCACACAACTGTATCAAAAAAGTCCCTGACCGCTCAACCCAATACAGTACAACCAACACAGACCCTAAAAAGAACTACACTGCCATACATCAAGAATATCTCAAAAACTGCCAACAGAGTCCTACAGCCACATGGAATCAGCATAGCACACAAGCCAACTGAAGCCCTTCAAAACGTCCTAAGCAAACCAAAAGACCCCAGCAACCTCAGAAGAAAAAAGAAGAGTCGTCTACAACATACAGTGTAAGACCTGTAACAACTACTATGTAGGACAAACAGGCAGAAGACTGGCAGAACGCATCCAAGAACACCAACTAGCAGTCAGAAGACACGATGAAAACTCTTTAATTTCACAACGTATAGACAGATTTAACCCTAGTTTCAAGTGGGAAAATGTGACGATCCTAGACCAGACCTAGTCTAAAAAACGCCAGGAAATTTCTAGAAGCCTGGCACTCTGACAAATCAACCATCAGTAGACACATAGACATTAACAACATCTATAGACTATGCAAAAGAGACAATCCACAAGCCAAAAGGGGGACAAAAAGATTTAAGCACCTCTCCACCAGCAATCAGCACCCAGATCAGCATAGATTTACTCCAAGGTTAACATCAGACCAACAATCAAGTAAACAAATACCTCAGTCAAGAATCTGACAAAGAAGCCAACATTAAACAGCTCAACCAAAGAATCTCTAAGACTACCCCCATCAGAATTTAAACTTGAGAGCAAACAGCACTCTTTACTAGCACTGATGAGGTTACTTAGTTTGGGTAATGAAACGTCTGCAACAAAAGAAGCCACTTTAGAAAGCACCAAGGACAGGGGTAGTCTTTTATGACTGGTGGACTTCAACTCCCAGAATTCCTGAGCCAGCCATGCTGAGGGGAGAGGGAGAGGTTTCCAAGCTGAGCCACGCTGGCTGAGGAATTCTGGGAGTTGAAGTCCACAAGTCATAAAAGAGCCAAGGTTGCCTACCCCTGACCAAGGACCTCTCTTAATGTTGGAGGGGGAGCTAAATTGTTCGACTATTAAAGCATTAGGAGAAACCAGGAGATTGTGAGTTCTAGTCCTGCTTTAGGCATGAAACCTGACTGGGTGACTTTGAGCCAATCCCCAGGATACGGTGAGTTCTAGTCCTGCCTTAGGCATGAAAACCAGCTGGGTGATTTTGGGCCAGTCACCAGGAGAAGGTGAGTTCTAGTCCCACCTTAGCCTTAAAAGTCAGCTGAGTGACTCTGGGCAAGTCACTCTCTCTCTCTCAATTTCTGTCTCAATGAATGGATCAATGTTTGGCTGATCTAGAAAAAAAAAAAATAGACCCTCCACTTGAACAAAAACGCTAGGAAGAAAAAAATAATCCTTTAATTTTCTAAGAAGAAAAGTAGATGAACTGTGTCCTTTTTTTACAAGAAGAATCGCTTCCTTACGAATTCACTCAATTACAATGGCATCTTTTGTACTAAAATCAATATGGCCAAACTATATAAATACATCTGTGTGTTCTATATAGTGTGTGTTCTATATAGTGTGTGTTCTATATAGTGGGGTGCCCCGGGGCTCTGTTCTGGGCCCAGTGCTCTTCAACATCTTCATCAACGATCTGGACGAGGAGATAGATGGGGAAATCATCAAATTTGCAGACGACACCAAGCTGGCAGGAATAGCCAACACTCCAGAAGACAGGCTTAGGATGCAGGAGGATCTGGACAGACTTGAACACTGGGCGCTATCTAACAAAATGAAAATCAGTGGTGAAAAAAGCAAGGTTCTACATTTAGGCAAGAAAAAACAAATGTACAGGTATAGTATAGGGGGTACCTTGCTCAATAGTAGTAACTGTGAGAGGGACCTCAGAGTCCTAGTAGACAATCACTTAAATAGGAGCCAGCCGTGTGCTGCGGCTGCCAAAAAAGCCAACACAGTGCTAGGCTGCATTAACAGAGGGATAGAATCAAGATCACGTGAAGTGTTAATACCACTTTACAAGGCCTTGGTAAGGCCACACTTGGAAAGCTGCATCCAGTTCTGGTCACCGTGATGTAAAAAAGATGTTGAGACTCTAGAAAGAGTACAGAGAAGAGCAACAAAGATAATTAGGGGAATGGAGGCTAAAACATACAAGGAACAGCTGCTGGAATTGGGTATGTCTAGTTTAACGAAGAGAAGGACGAGGGGGGACATGATAGCAGTGTTCCAATATTTCAGGGGCTGCCACAAAGAAGAGGGAGTCAAGCTATTTTCCAAGGCACCTGAAGGCAGGACAAGAAGCAACGGGTGGAAATGAATCAAGGAGAGAAGCAACCTAGAACTAAGGAGAAACTTCCTGACAGTTAGAACAATTAACCAGTGGAACAACCTGCCTCCAGAAGCGGTGAATGCTCCAACACGGGAGGTTTTTAAGAAGAGACTGGACAGCCATTTGTCCGAAATGGTATAGGGTTTCCTGCCTGAGCAGGGGGTTGGACTAGATGACCTCCAAGATCCCTTCCAACTTTACGATTGTTGTTGTTGTTGTTGTTGTTGTTGTTATTATTATTATTATTATTATTATTATTATTATTATTATTATTATTATATAAAGCAGTGATGGCGAACCTTTTAGAGACTGAGTGTCCAAACTGCAACCCAAATCCCACTTATGCATTGTCGAGTGCCAAGTGGGCATGGCCCATTGGCTGTGTGTGGCCAATTGGGTGGGCATGGCTGCAGTGGTAACGGCAGACTGGGTGGGACTAAAAAGTTCAATCAACCCTATAATTCTATATTCTATGTTCTTCTTTTTTTTTTTTCAAGTTGTGAGCTGTGGGCGAGGAAACATTACTCCCCAAAGCAAGCAGGAAGGGACAAAGAAGGTGTGTGCAGAACAAAAATCAGAATCAATTTCATTTGATTGGGGAGAAATTAATTCAACAAATTGAATGAAATACAACTCCATGAAATCAAATTACATCAAGCATGTCAAATTTCAGCACATTAAGTTAAGCAGGTTGACAATGATTTTTTGCCCTTGAACTAATAATTCTGCCTTCTTGTCTCAATAAAAAGTACAATTTGCTGCTCCTTAGCTGATCAAACAATTCTGACTGAATATGGATAGCAATAGCACTTAGACTTATATACCGCTTCATAGTGCTTTAGAGCCCTCTCTGAGCGGTTTACAGAGTCAGCTTATTGCCCCCAACAATTTGGGTCCTCATTTTACTGACCTCGGAAGGATGGAAGGCTAGTCAACCTTGAGTGTGTCAGAATTGAACTCCTGACAGTGAGCAGTGAGTTAGCCTGCAATACGGCATTCTAACCACTGCGGCACCACAGTGCATGTACATAGTTCTTGTTTAATAGCCACTAACACAGCAATCATTGAAACTTGCAATATCATTGAACAAGTGATGCTCACAACTGACCCTTGAAGTTCTAGCTGTCTCCTTGACCCGCAGTCCTATAGTTGCCATTTGAACCTTCTTTCTTGGCTTCCTATAAGCATAGGGAAGCTGGCAGGAGGTCACAAATGGCAACGTGTGAAGTCCTCGTGTAACGACAGTGCAGGATTTGCTCCAGCCAGAAAGCGCCAGAACTGCCATCACTAAGTGAGACCCCCCCCACACACATGATGTCATGTTTTACAGTCCTGTTCCTTAGTAATAGAAACTGCATCCCAATTGTCAATTGTTTGACAATTATGTTAGTTGCCCCTATCCAGTTGTGTCTGACTTTAGGAGGGCAGTGCTCATCTCCATTTCTTATTTGAGGGAGCCAGTGTTGTCCGAAGACACGTCCGTGGTCATGTGGCCAGCATGACTATATGCCAGTGGTGGCGAACCTATGGCACGGGTGCCAGAGGCGGCACTCAGAGCCCTCTCTGTAGGCACGCGTGCCATCGCCCCAGTCCTAGGCCTTCAGCTGGGCTTTATAAAACCTTTTTGCTTTAGGCCTCCGCTGCTGTGTGTAAAAAAAAAAAAAAAGGTTCAATCAGTCAATTTCAATATCTCGCGGGAAAAAAAAGATCTTGCAAAGTTGGAATTGATTGATTGAACTTTTTAGTCCCACCCAGTCTGCCGTTACCACCGCAGCCAGGCCCACCCAGTGGGCCACGGCCATCCAATTGGCCACACCCAGCCAATGGGCCACACCCAGCCAATGGGCCACATCCACCCGGCACTCGACAATGCATGTGGGTTTTGGGTTGCAGATTGGGCACTCAGTCTCTAAAAGATTCGCCATTACTGCTATATGCTGAGGCGCATGAGCGGTTGTGCTACCTTCCCACTGAAGTGGTGCCTATTAATCTACTCACATTTGCATATTTTCAAACCGCTAGGTTGACAGGAGCTGGGGAAAGTAATGGGAGCTCACCCCATCTTGCAGTGCTCAGGACTGGAATCCAGGCTGTCAACTTTCCAATTGGCAAACTCAGTGTCTTTAACCTAATCACACCCAGCTATGTATTATGAGATTAAATTAAACTTTTGAGCGGTTGTGTATGGTGCACTCACAGGTAAATAGGAAGGTGATACTATACCATCTTGCCAAAGCAAACAGAAGACAGAAAACCAGGCCGATGGGTGAAGAAAGCAAGTTTTATAAGATCTATCGAAAACTGAGGTTTAGCACTTTAGAAAGGGAAAGATGAAAAGGGAATACAGATAGTCACTGACTTAAAACCATTTTGTTTAGTGATTGTTCAAACTTACAATTGCACTGAAAAAAGTTACCTACGACCAGTTTTTACATTTATGACCATAGTAGCATCCCCAGGTCATGTGATCAAAATTTGGGCACTTGGCAACTGGCATGTATTTATGACAGTTGCATATCCCAGGGTCATGTGAATCACCATTTGTAACATTGCCAGCTGGCTTCTGACAATCAAAGTCAATGTGAGAAGACAGGTTCGCTTAATGACGTGATTCATTTAACAACTGCAGTGATTCGCTTAACAATTGGGGGAAAAAAAGTCATAAAAAGAGGCAAAACTCACTTAACAATTGTCTTGCTTAGCAATGGAAATTTTGGGCTCGGCTGTGGTCGTAAGTCAAGGACTACCTATATAATAATTCTCTCTAGTTATATGAACTGTTTTCTTGTAGAAAAATTGAACCAACTCTTTGGCTGGTTTCACTTATTCTGCATAATAGGGTTGGGCTTAGTTCTGATATTGTCTATTAGAAAGAAGCCACTGTGGTTTTTTTCAACAAGCCATAATTAAAACAAGCCTATCTGTGTCTATCTAACATCTTAGGCTGTTTTTTGCTGAATCAGTTACAGAGTTCAGTTGCTTTGTCTGAACTTGGAAAATCTCCAACAATATTTCCTATTGGATCCTGCAGTGGATGGACTGGCCATAAAAATGGAGGCTGCATAAGAAATTGATTCAGTTCTTCTAGTTCAATGCTAAGCCTGTGAGCCCCAATAGTGGAAAACTAAAATACATCTCTCCTTGGATCTGTGATATTTCAATGTGTGTGTGTGTGTGTGTGTGTGTGTGTGTGTGTGTATTTGCACAATTATATCTGGTTCCTTTCCTTTCTCTATTTCCCTTTCTTTCCTCCTTTCATTTCCTTCCCTTTCCTTCTTCCTTTCATTTCCTTCCCTTTTCCCATTTCCCTTTCCTTTCATTTCCCCATTTCCTTTTCCTTCCTTCCTTCCTTTCCCCATTTCCCTTTCCTTTCATTTCATTTCCCCATTTCCCTTTCTTTCTCCTTTCATTTCCCTTCCTTTCCCCATTTCTCTTTCCTTCTTCCTTTCATTTCCTTCCCTTTCCCCATTTCCCTTTCCTTTCATTTCCCCATTTCCTTTTCCTTCCTTCCTTCCTTTCCCCATTTCCCTTTCCTTTCATTTCCTTTCCTTATTTCCCTTTCCTTTCTCCTTTCATTTCCCCCCCTTTCCCCATTTCTCTTTTCTTTCCTTTCCTTTCCTTCCCTCCCCATTCTCATCTATTTATACCCTTCCCTTGCTTTCCTTTCTCCTTTCCCTTCCTCATGTCTTTCCTTTCCTCTCTTTTCCCCATTTTCCTTCCCTTCCCTCCCCTCCCCTCTCCTCCTGCCTTTCTTCCTCTCTCTCTTCTCCCCCTCCCTGTCAAGGAATTGTGTAATTGTGTATCCAAATGAAGGCAGAGACACTGACACAGCCTTGCAGTTTTATATAAATAAATACATTCAACACCTATATTTACAGCAAACAAGATAGTGGATGTAAAGGAGGAGTTCCTTTACTAACATCATGAGGTAAATCACGGAGCCTACAGAGCGCACAGAAGAAAAAAAGCGGGAAAAAGGGAACTCTTCCTTTACATCCACAGCAACCAATCACAACACAGATTGACTCATGAATGAGCTAGTTTTCGCCAACCAATCAACTACAACTGTGTGTTCTGCCCATTATACACTTTACTGCTCCAGCTACTAAATTTAAACATCTTAATACTCCCCTTTCCCTCCCCCTCCCCTTCCCTCCCCTCTTCTTCCTTCCTTCCTTCCTTCCTTCCTTCCTTCCTTCCTTCCTTCTTTCTTTCTTTCTTTCTTCCCTTCCCCCCTCCCTCCCTTGATCCCTTCTTTCCTTCTTTGCTCCCTCCCTCTCTTCCTCCCTCCCTCCCTCAGTCCCTTCTTTCCTTCTTTCCTTCCTTCCTTCTCTATATCTCCTCACACTTCTTTCACTTCTTCCTCCCTCCCTCTTCTCTTTTTTTATTAAAAAGTTTTATAAAAATTACAATATAACCCACCCAAACCCCACCTCTCCCTCCCCAACTTCCCAGAGCTGAGTACAGGGTTACAAATATGATAATCATAATCTAACTAACATTAACCAACTATATAAATAACCAAGTCCATAATACACTAACTCCCCTTTAACATAAATATATTTAAATTGAAAATAAACATAATAATAATGAAAACATAAACAAGTTAATATCCTAATTATTAAACAATACAATCCCCAAATTGTTAAACAATACTAATACTAAAAATAATAATAATATTATAATAATACTCTAAAATTCACTCATAGGCTAAATGAAACTTTTTAGTCCCATATTTATTCTGAATATAATTTATCCATCTTCTCCAAACCGAAGTGTATCTTTCTTGTGAATAATCCTTCAGGTAAGCAGAAATCTTAGCCATTTCTGCTAAATTTGACACTTTAAGCGTCCATTCTTCTATAGTAGGCAAACAATCCTTCTTCCAATATTGCCCTACTAGTAACCTTGCAGCTGTTATCAAATTCAACATCAAATTAATTTCTTTAGCATCACAATCTGTAATAACACCCAATAAAAATAATTGTGGGGTAAACTTTATCTTTCTCTTGAAAATCTCCCTCCCTCTTCTCTTTCTTTTCCTCCCTCCATTCCTTCCTTCTTTCCTTCCTTCTCTATATCTCCTCTCCCTCCTTCCATTTCTCCCCTTCCTTCCTCCCTCTCTCCTCTATTTCTCTCCTTCCTTCCTTCCTTCCTTCCTTCCTTCCTTCCTTCCTTCCTTCCTTCCTTCCTTCTCTATATCTCTTCTCCCTCCTTCCATTTCTCCCCTTCCTTCCTCCCTCTCTCCTATTTTTCCTCCCTTCCTTCCTCCCTCCCTCCCCTCCCTCCCTCCCTCCCTCCCTCCCTCCCTCCCTTCCTTCCTTCCTTCCTTGGAAATCATAGATCTTTGCCCCGGATCACTCTCCATTTTATCCCTTAGCCCCACTACAGGACCTTCAGACTCCCAGCCAAAGATGGCAGCCCTCTTTTCAGCTTTGCCTCCTTTTCTTCTGCCCCTTCCATGCAGCCCTCCCACTTCAGCCCCTTTGAATTAATTTTTCATTTTCAATCACTTTTCCTAGCCAAGCACCTTTCTCGCTCTTCTTAAATATTTTAAGGCCAATTAATTTGCCATTCTAACAAAAAGCGTGACAGCCAGGGAGCATTTGGAGTAGCTCAGCAGCTACAAGAATAATTAATGGGATAACATGACATGAAAATTGTGATTAAAAATTTAATAAACTAATTTCCTCTCCAAAATAGCTAAATGTCAGATTGGCATTTGTCAGATTTCATAGGAAATAGAATTTATCACCGAATTCAGGAGCAAGGCCGTACAATTATACTTTTATTTTTATTTTTTATTTTTTTTCAATAATTCCATTTTTATCCAATGGCGTTTAGCCCCAAATAGTCATTTTACTCTCCCATTGAACTGGAGTTTTATTTCTCTATGAAAAGTATTCCTCATCAGTACAAAGCATTTGAAGCGAATACATACCACAGATAAATATTTTTTTTAAAAAAAATAAAAGTACTTTTATTTAGTTTATTTACTGTTATTATGGTTCTTTACAATAATTGTTCTAAAATGGATTTGTTTATAATATTATGATATTGGGGTTTAAAGGGAGTTAAGGGTTAAGTATGAATTTAGTTATTCTATAATTTGTTAAATTTAATTAGATTTTGTTTAATATGTTTGTAATAACCCTGTACTCAGCTCTGGGAAGTGGGGGGTGGGTTGGGGGGGGGTTTGTGGGTTTAAAATTTTTTTTTGTTAATTGTCAATAAAACTTTTTCAATAAAAAAAATACCTCAGATTTGCTGCAAATAAATTTAAACCTATAGAGAGTCAACTAGAAATTTTTCAGATATTTTTATTACATTAAAACTGTCTCATTATAAATTCAATTTCTGTTTTATTTTATTTAGGGGTCTTTGGTTTTTATTATGATCGTATGCCATGAAGACTCCTGTTGAGGGCTCATATCAATATTTCAAAAAAATATAAATCTGGAATTCAGGCATGAAAATTAGAGGTGTATGTATTCCTTCCGTATTCCTTCCTTCCTTCCTTCTTCCTTCCTTCCTTCCTTCCTTCCTTCCTTCCTTCCTTCCTTCCTTCCTTCCTTTTCTTTCCTTTTCTTCATTCCCTCCCTTCCCTTTCCTCCCTCCCTTCCCTTCCCTTCTTCCCTGCCCCTCCTTCTTCTTCCTTCCTTCCTTCCTTCCTTTCCCTTCCCTTCCCTTCCTCCCTCCCTCACTTCTCTTCCTCCCTCCCCCTCCCTCCCTCCTTTCCCCTCCTTCCCCTTCCTTCCTTCCTTCCTTCCTTCCTTCCTTCCTTCCTTCCTTCCTTCTTTCCCTCTCTTCCCTTCCCTTCCCTTCCCTTCCTCTTCCTTTATGGTCCTTTATTCCATAGATGTATCGATCAGTAATTGAAATAATAATGAAGAACAGTTTTGGTGTATTCAGTAATTTATATGTTGTACATTTGCCTCACTTAGAACTTTCTGGTCTTTGACTCTTTAATGTGTCAAACAGATTACATTCGGCTGACACTATGTGAATCTGAGTCTGCCAGGGATGCTATTTTCTATTTGGATTCACACAACACACTAAAACCTTTCTCCAAAGAAAGGATACTTTTTTCCTTTTGCTTGCTTGCTTCTTCCCTCATTCCCTTCCTTCCTTTCTTCATTCATTCCTTCCTTTCTCCCTCCCTCCCTCCCTTCCTTCTTCCCTTCCTCCATCCCTCCATCCCTTCCTCCCTCCTCCTCCTCCTCCTCCTTTCATCCCTCCTCTTTTTTCTTAAAAACCTAATGAGCTTTAATTCACCTGTCACGTTAAAACCATTTTTTTAAAATGTGAAATTACACTCTAATCCTGCCCTATTTGTGACATGGCTTCATTGCTAAGCGTAACTCTATAGTCCTACAAGCTCAAATTAATAATATTTAAAATGCATTCCCCACCCCTCCAAAAAACCCTGCCCCCAATACTGATTCCTCAAGACAAACTTTTGGGATAAACAATGGTTACTGGAACTTTGAAGATTTTTATGGTCTTGTGCTAGAAATTATAACTAGATATTAGCTCTAAATTGTTACTTATTAATAATGTTTCCACATAACACATTTTAATGAGAAAGTAGAGACTGGGTTACCAGCATTAATCAATCTTATGTCACCTGTAGCATTTTCTGAAGGAGAAATTATGAGGGGAGAATTAAACTGATGTTTTGTGACTTGACCTGGCTGCCATCAGATTTTTGAGTCCAATTAAGGCATCCATATTTCCTTTTCTTTGGCAACAATTTCTCTTCAAACAATAATTATATCTGTCCTTTCCAGTCAAATGAATAAATATGCAATCTGACATCTGCTCCCCCACTGACCCCAGAGATCCTGACATTTTCCAAAACTTCAGCATCTTCAGAGGGATTCTAGCAAAGCAACAGGGAGGGAACAGGCTTAAGAGTAACAAACAATCCATACCTTTCCTAGATCCAGCCTGGGTAAAACAAAAGCTGTGCCAAGAATGCAGAAAGGCAGACAAGGGAACAGGTTTTATTTGGAGATAATCCTTGTAGATCAAGGCAAGAAACAAATTAAATGTCACTGCTGGAAACAGTAAAAAAGGAGGGCTTCAGGTAAGCCAAGTTCTCTCTGAAAGAGCAATTGCATTCTGTAATTTTTGATGAGCAGCATGTGTATTTGTTGTGTGCATTTGTAGACAAACAAGATGTTGACTGAGTAGCTTGAATGAATTAGGCCCATATTACGCTTCACTAATTCTTCAACCTGCTATATAAGTCGAACAGGTAACAGCAGTCACAGATCCTAATTTTTTCATCAGGGTCCAGTCCAAGCAGGGAATAAACAAAATGGAGACTGCTTTAGAAAGAAGGTTGTAGTTTATTGAAGAGCAGAGCCGGACAGAAATGTGGCTCTGGGAAAGCTGACTACATGTAGCTGGGAATGGTGGTTTTTTATACCTTCTTGGGCTTTTGTGTTTGAGGTTGTTTCCTTTTCCTATGGGCTGACCTGAGCTTTTGAGTGTGTCCTTTTTGGTATTGGTGGGTTAATCCTATTATGTCCTAAAGGTCATGTCTTTAGTGTTTAGGTGGGGTATGTAGATTTTAGGAGTCTTTGTCTTTCTAATCTCATCAGCTTCTAGGTTCCTGGCTCCAAAATTTCTGAATATGATTATCAAATCTGCATTTCTACAGACCTGGCCTCTGCCTGGGGCTATTAAGAAAACTGGGCCTGCTTTTCTGCCTTTAAGATCCTTTGGGGAAATATAATATTCTCCCTATTTAATATTCCCCCAAATATTTCCTTCTCTGGGCAGGGCTGACTTTCCAAACTTCTAATAGTGGACTAAGCTAGGTAGCATCAACAGAGGGATAGTTTCAAGATCATGTGAAGGGTTAGAACTACTTTATACTGCATTGGTAAGACCATAATTAAAATATAGTGTCCAATTCTGGTCACCCTGATACAAAAAAGATGTTGAGACTCTAAAAAGAATAGAGAAGAGCAAAAAAAGATGATTAAGGGTCTGGAGGCTAAACTGTATAATGAACAATGGAAGGAACTATATATGTCTGGTCTAGCAAAAAGAAGTACTAGGAGTGATTTGAGGGGCTGTCACAGAAAAGAGGAAGTCAATATTCTCCAAAGCACCTGAAGGCAGGACAAGAAGCCTTCCAATTGATCTAAACTAATTAAAGAGAGAAGCAACCTAGAACTAAGGATAAATTTCCTGTCAGAACAATTAATCAGTGGAACGACTTGCCTCCAGAAACTGTGGGTGCTCCAATGCTGGAGATTGTTAAGAAGGTATTGAACAAACATTTATCTGAAATGGTACATAGGGTCTCCTGCTTGAGAAGGGGGTTGGACTAGAAGATCTTGAAGGTCCATTCCAACTCTATTATTCTGTTATTCTCCAAAGCACTTGAGGACAGGACAAGAAGTAACAGGTGAAAGATCATTAAAGAGAAATCCAGTCTATAACTAAGAATTTTCCTGACAGTTGAGAACATCAGTCAGTGGAACAGTGGTGCTCCAACACTGGAGGTTTTCAAGAAGAAACTGGACACCATTTGTCTGGAATAATATAAAGTATCCTGCTTGATGGGCGGGGCTGGATAGAAAGACCACCAAGGTCGGTTCCAACCCTATTATTCAATGTTCAATGTTCTATAACAGAGAAATTTGAAAGCAATTTTTCAAGCATCCTAAGTAATAAACAGAAGCCCCTGACATGAGAGAAAATATTTGAGATAATCTCATGGTAGTTTTCTACATAAAGTTAGTGCCAGGTTAATTTATAGGATTTTTTAAGGGGCATTCTGACAATGGCCCATGGTTCAATTGCTGAAACAAGATTAGAGATAACCACATTTATATTCACCCTCATTCTCATACCCCTAGGACAAATCAGGATTGAAATCTGACAAGCAAACAGGCTAACAAATAAAGGTGTTAAGATGCTTCCAGTAGCTTTTGTCATTATGTATGTATGTGTATATGTGTGTGTGTGTGTGTGTGTGTGTGTGTGTGTGTGTGTGTGTAGGTCTTTGGTTGTTCGGGTTTTCTCCCGCGTAAAATTGGAAGTGTCTTGGTGACGTTTCGACGAAGTCCCATTCGTCATCTTCAGGCTGGTGTTTTCAGCTTCGTGCTTCGAGGAGCACGAAGCTGAAAACACCAGCCTGAAGATGACGAATGGGACTTCGTCGAAACGTCGCCAAGACACTTCCAATTTTACGCGGGAGAAAACCCGAACAACCAAAGATCTATATACAAACACCCGCGAAAACCTCAGAAAACATATATATATGTATAAGGATTGATGCATTTTCATCGTGCTCTCATGCCACCTGTATGGAGGTCTTTGTAATTAAAAAGTTTATATTCAATTTACGTTGTCGATAGATTTGAAAAATGGTTAGTTGATTAATCATCTGCCCTTTACCTAGGGAATCAATTAATGAACTAAAACATTTTAATTAGTTAATTAGTTAAAATGAAGATAATTGTTCAATTAAATTTTCCTTACTCAGTTGACAGCCGTACATTTTACAAGTCATGTAAGAATTTGGCTCGAAGAGAAGAGAAATATATCACAAAATATTAGGTTTTTTTTCCCCCTGTGGGAAGTCAGTCCCCCAGAGAAAGAAATATTAAAAGGGCAGAAAAATATATTTCCTCAAAGGATCTTAAAGAGGCAGAAAAGCATGCCCAGTTTTTCTGTCTCTCTCCCCTAAGCAGAAACCAGCTCTGTAGAAATGCAGATGTAAATCCAAGAAGCTAGAAGATTAAGAAGAGAAAGACACCTAAAATCTACATACCCCACCCAAACTCTAAGACAGGACATAATAGGATTAACTCACAGATGCCAAGGGACACAGGTCAAAATACATGACACAGGAAATAGCCTCAAACAGGAACAGGAAACAACTTCAAACAAAAGGCTCAAGAGGGTATAAAAACCCACTTCCTACATGTGCTCTCTCTCTTTTCTTCCAGAGCCATCTTTCTGTCTGGCTCTCCTCTTCAATAAACTGCAACCTTCTTTCTAAAGCAGTCGCCATGTTGTTTATCCCTGGCTTGGACTGAACCATGAGAAGACTTTTCCTTCAATACCCCTCACTCTTCCCACTGTTGTAAACTGCTCAGAGAGTTAGGTCTTTGCTTAATGTGTCCAACAAAGGATAATTATCCTCATAAGGCAGTATATTTGCTATAAATGGTACACTTTTTAAAATTATTATTGTCGTATTATTGTGTGTGAGTTGGGCAGTCACATGCAGGTTGCCTTCTACTTATGCCACAACTGAGCCCCAAACTTTTGTTAAGTGAGAGATTTGTTAAGTGAGTTTCATCCCATTTTACAGTCTTTCTTGCCACAGTTGTTAAATGAATCACTGCAGTTGTTAAGTTGATAACACTTTAAGTGAATCTGATTTCTCCATTGACTTTGCTTGTCAGAAGGTCACAGAAAGGGATCACATGATCACACTGCAACCGTCATAAATACGAGTCGGTTGCCAAGCGTCCGAATTTTGATCCCCGTCACCATGGGGTTGCTGCAACTGGGGTAAGTGTGACAAACGGTCATAAGTCACTTTTTCCAGTGTGGTTGTGACTTTGGATGGTCACTAAATAAACTGTTGCAAGCCAAGGATTACTTGTAAATGTGTTTAGAAAATAAATTAATTAATCCTGATTCACTCATCATTGTTCAGGTTAGATCCCATTCACATGCACTTAGAACACCTTCACTTCCAACAGATTTCATGATGTGGTCCAGATTCCCAGGAAGGAGGAATTGCATGCCCTAAGAATAAGAGACAGAATAACAGAGTTGGAAGGGACCTTGGAGGTCATCTAGTCCATCCCCTGCTCAAGCAGGAAACCCTATACCATTTCAGACAAATGGTTCCTACGTTGGAACATCCATAACTTCTGGAGGCAAGTTGTTCCACTGATTAATTGTTCTAGCTGTTAGGAAATTTCTCCTTAGTTCTAGGTTGCTTCTCTCCTGGATTAGTTTCCATCCGTGGCTTCTTGTTCTGCCTTCAGGTACTTTGGAGAATAGTTTGACTCCCTCTGCTTTGTGGCAACCCCTGAGATATTGGAGGACTGCTATCATGTCACCCCTCATGACATCTCTTCATAAAACTAGACAAACCGAATTCTTGCAACAAATATTGAGATATTTTGGGCAGAAGGAAGAGTTAAGGTTAAGTCAGCTCCTCCCTAGATGTTCTTAATCAGGGGTCTTCAGACTTGGCCCTTTTATGACTTGTGGACTTCAACTCCCAGAATTCCTCAGCCAGCATGCCTGGCTGATGAATTCTGAGACTTGAAGTCCACAAGCAGGGGTCTTCAAACTTGGCCCTTTTATGACTTGTGGACTTCAATTCCCAGAATTCTTCAGCCAGGCATGCTGGATGAGGAATTCTGGGAGTTGAAGTCTACAAGTCATAAAAGGGCTAAGTTTAAAGACTCCGGTTCTTAACGTACATCTTCAATGTTGCAAACAGTTTGCTTTAGTTCGTCAAGATTCTGTCTATAGGTGAGGAACAATAAAGGAAAATGCTTAGAAGCAACTCTGTGTGTCTTTCTTGGTTTTGGGAGCCTGAGATTTATTTATTTGGTTTTTATCCTCCCTTTATTATTGTTTATAAGTAATTCAAAGCAGCAAACACACCTAATTCTCCTCCTCCTCCTCCTCCTCCTCCTCCTCCTCCTCCTCTTTTTCCCACAACAACACACTGTAAAGTGGATTGAGGGACTGGCCCCAAGTCACCCAGCCAGCTTTCATGCTTAAGGTGGGACTAGAACTCACAATATCCTGGTGATTGGTCCAAAGTCACTCAGTCGGCTTTCCTGCCTAAGGCGGGACTAGAGTTCACGGTCTCCTGATAATTGGCCCAAACTCAGCCAGTCAATTTTGCTGCTGAAGGCAGGACTACAACTCATAGTCTCCTGGTTCATAGGCCAGCACCTTTAACCAGTGGTGGGATTCAAATATGTGAACAACCAGTTCTCTGTGTGGATGCCGCTTCCGGAGGTCCATTCTACCTGGCCTGGGCAACAAAAAATTAGCTACTGGTTCTGCCGAAGTGCTGCGAACCGGCTGAATCCCACCACTGCCTTTAACAACATAGCAGTAGAGAGAAAAAAGCCTTTTAAAAAAAATGAGCCTCCATCTTTCCATTTCAGCCTTTCTGTCACTCACTTATCAGAATGGGGAAAAAAAAACATTATTTTCTGTACAACCCACTTTCACATTTCCTATAGTCCTTTCTCTTTATTTTAAGGGGGGGAGGAAAGGCATAATTTCTTCGTATTACTTTGCTATCAGCATGCTAGAAATCCATGGGCTTTCCAGATGTCTAGTTTCTTATCTCAATGCTCTTCATCATTTTTAAATTTTCCTTTTGATGGATTGAATACGCAAAGCACTATTATTTTACAATGCATACATAGCAATCTCACACTTCTATTTGCTGGGTTCTCTTCATTTTCACCAGGGGGAAAAAAATAGCACTTCATTATAAATCCAGTCAGCAGAGTGTCAGGTGAAGTGTTTTTATTCTGTCATGAATCTCAATATTATATTTCTTTTTTTCTGGATATAGAGGACTTATGACTACTATGGAGCCCCAAAATTTCTGTTTGTTCCAAAATGGCCGTATAGGCAACATTTGATAACGGTGCTAACTGAGGCATTCTTATTTTCTTCTATGGATAAGTGGTTCCTTAATGTTCAATAGAGGTGGAGACATTTAAATGGGGGAGGAGGGAAAACAGATGTTCCTTCTTTTCTTTGCACATCATTGCAACACCGAGAGAGTAAATCTTGAGCACTTTGTTAAGAGTATAAAGGAAACCCTTCCTGGATTTCTTTTGCCTTGTCCAAAGCAGGATGGCAGCACAGAAAGAAAACCCACTTCTATGTCAATTCTCAGTAGAAAACCTCATGACCATTAATGTACATTATATAAAAATCAGTGTAAATGTGGAAATGCTGCATTATTTAAAATGTATTCTGCTAAATTGAGTTTAGGTAAAAGACACATGCAGAAAAGAAGAAATTTAGGTTAGGACTGTAGAGAAAAGGTGTGTATTGGGATGGAAAATTATAAAAGTAATAAATTGCAAAAAAAATAGTTCGAGAGTTAGATGAATCACTGCAGTTGTTAAGTTAGTCACACGCAGTGGTGGGATTCAAATCCCTGAACAACTGGTTCTCTGCATGGATGCAGGCCTGGGCCTCTGAGGCCTAGAACCGACTTCCGGAAGTGGCATCCCCGCACTTCCGGTGGGCCATTCTAGGCCTAGGAGGCCTCCTCCAGGTCTCTGAGGCCTAGAACGGACTTTCAAAAGTGGCATCCCCGCACTTCCAGCGGGCTGTTCTAGGCCTGGGAGGCCTCCTCCAGGTCTCCGAAGCCTAGAACGGACTTCCGGAAGTGGTGTGCATTCAGCCGGTTCTCCGAACTCAACAAAATTTAGCTATCGATTCTGCCAAACCGGTGCAAACCAGCTGAATCCCATCCCTGGTCACACGGTTGTTAAGTTCTCCATTGACGTTGCTTGTCACAAGGTCGCAAAGGGGGATCACATGACCCTGGGACACTGAAACCATCATAAATACAGGCCAGTTGCCAAGCCTCTGAATTTTGATCACGTTACCGTGGAGAAGCTGCAATGGGTGTAAGCGTGAAAACTGGTCATAAGTTACTTTTTTCAGTGCCATTGTTTAGTATCTCTAAACAAACAGTTGTTAGTTGAGGACTACATGTAGTGAGAACAAGCTACTTACAGTTTTTGTGGCAGAAATATATAAAAACCGCTCAAGAAAGAGAGGGAGAAAAAAAAAATACCTCAAGATCTAACTTCACACCAAAGTGTCTCTGTTTATAGTATTAGCTAATTGCTGTTGCAATTTTAGATGCTAATGTGTTGTCTTCATCCTGCTTTCTACTTTTAGAAAAAAAAAATTACTATGTAATTAAATATGTTGCCTTTCAAGATCCATTGGGGGAGGAGGGGTAGGGAGCGCTATAACAAATGTTAAATTTAGGCCCCAATGTCAAATCTGAGGTAAGATTAAAATTGCTGTTATTTTTCTTGTTAATTTGGTAACGGTATACCTGCCATAGATATTTGCTCTGGAAGGATCATGTGGTTGGAAAAATTCCCTATTAATCTGCTAAGTGATGTGAAATATCAGAATAGCATGGAAATGTTTTGAAAAATGCACATTTTTTGCTGATTAGTTGCTCATCTTGGGCCCAAGTATGGGCTAATTTCCAACTCTACTGAATTATATTTTTTTCGTGCATTTTACAACTTTTCACATAATCCTATACAGTTACTCCTCAACTTCTAACTATTCATTTAGTGACTATTTGAAGTTACAATGGCACTGAAAAAAAGTGATTTAGGACCATTTTTCATACTTACAACCGTTGCAGCGTCCCTGTGATCATGTGATCAAACTTCAGGCATTTGGAAACTGGGTTATATTTATGTTGGTTACTATGTTCCAGAGTCACATGATCACCTTTTCTGATTTTATGACAAGCAGAGTCAATGGGGAAGTCAGAGTCACTTAAGCACCATGTCACTAACAATTGTGGCAAAAAAGGTCATAAAATGGGGCAAAACTCATCTAACAACTATCTTACTTAGCAACAGAAATTTTGGGCTCAATTTTTGTCCTGAGTTGAGAACTATTTATATGGCATCTAGAGCTCTGGCTATTTTCAATGTAAGCACTAATTGCACTATTGCACTGTATAATGTAAATGATAATAAATATTGCTATTGCTATTACCATCTTCCAGAAGTTGAGGAGTAACTGTATATGATTATGTGAAAAGTTGTAAAATGCATGAAAAAAATATAATGATGTAAATGATAATAAATATTGTTATTGCTATTGCTATTACCATATTTCAGATTGGTTATTTTTTTTAATTTCTGAATCTAGTTTACAGCCCTGATGTTCTCCCATTCAAGTTCTAATCATGTCCTACTCTTCTTCGTTTTAAGGAATCAACCAAAGTCATCTAGATGCTGATGTTGCTTTTGGAAGAATTGATGCTGGAAAATAACAGAATAACAGAGTTGGAAGGGACCTTGGAGGTCTTCTAGTCCAACCCCTGCTCAAGCAGGAGACCCTATACCAGTGGTTCTCAACCTATGGGTCGGGACCCCATTTGGGGTCGAACGACCATTTCACGGGGGGTCGCCAAACAACGCAGTCCGCCATTTTTTCCCCCTTTTCCTTAGCTGTGCTACTCCCTTTTATTCTATTGGCTTTTGAAAGCCAATAGAATAGACTCTCTTGAATAGAGTCTAATTCTATTGGCTTTCAAAAGCCAATAGGAATTGTCCAGGCTGTCTCTGCCCTGCTGAGCCCGCCAAAAGTCCCATTCTGCAAACGGTGCTGCACCAGTTGAGTAGTCCTCGACTTACGACATTAAAAAGGTTGAGAACCACTGCCCTATACCACTCCAGACAAATCTCTTCTTAAAAGCCTCTGGTTTCTGGAGGCAAGTTGTTCCACTGATTAATTGTTCTCACTGTCAGAAAATTTCTCCTTAGTTCCCAGTTGCTTCCCTCCTTGATTAGTTTCCATCCTTTGCTAATTCTTCATCGAATATGTATAAATGGACAGCATGCATTTTAGGGATAGGAAGTTCCTCAAAGTTTGGTGACATTTCCAGCAATCTTCTTAGCTGCCATCAGTTTTCAGCAAGAAAGTTGAAGATAAGTTTTAGGACTATGTAAACTGGGGGAAAGGCACCAAAGAGAGAAAATCAGAACATGAATAAAAATAATTGGGTTTTAAGAATACTTTGTGTTTTATTTTGGACACATCATCGCACCACACCTATTTTCCCCTTGCAGTCTCCCTACACAAATCAACAAGAATCGTATTCGGCCTTTGATTTTTCCAAAGCTTGTGTACCCGTGGTAGACAGCCCTTGATTTGTTAGTTAGCAAAACAAAAACAAAAATCTTTTGCTCGTAGTATCAAAACTCAATGTTAATCTCAGCTGAAAGGACAGAGCAATCTATTTCGATGGAAAAAACAATCTGTTTCATTTGGGTGTTCAGATTCTTATAAGATTAGTTTGTCACAGAATATATAGAGGAAAGAGGCAGCTTTAATCAAAACCGAAACGGCAATCCTATAATTTGCTTTTCTTCAGCCCACAGCATCAGCCTTGATTACTAATCAATAGCTTTTCAATACTAATTCTGCAGTTATTAAAAGCGTGTTGTAAAAGAATGCTGATAGCCAAATGGAAATGTCTCCACTGTTAGCAGGGAAAGTTGTTATTTACTGCATCTTGCTCATCTTGGCATCTGTATGATGATGTTATCCATTCAGTCATGTCCGACTCTTGGCGATTCTATGGATAAGGTCTCTCCCCATCTTCCGATCTTGCACTACTTCTTTGAGTTGTTCTATGCCAGTGGTGACAAACTTATGGCACGGGTGCCAGAGGCAGCACTCGGAGCTCTCTCTGTGGGCATGTGTGCTGTCGCCCCAGTCCTAGGCCTTCAGCTCGGTTTTATAAAACCTTTTCACTTTAGGCCTCCGCCGCCAGGCACAGAAAAAAAAGGTTCAATCAATCAGTCAATTTCAACTTCTCGCGGGAAAAAAAAAGATCTTGCAAAGTTGGAATTGATTGATTGAACTTTTTAGACCCACCCAGTCTGCCGTTACCACTGCAGCCACGCCCACCCAATAGGCCACACCCACTCAATGGGCAGCACCCACCCGGCACCCGACGATGCATAAGTGGGTTTTGGGTTGCAATTTGGGCACTCGGTCTCTAAAAAGTTCGCCATCACTGTTCTGTGCTCTGGCTGGTGTCAGCTTTGATGGTGCCCAGCCATGTTCTTTGACGGCCTGCTTTCCTTTTACCGCTAACTCTTCCAAGCAGGTCAGGTTTGGTTACCATATCACAAAAAAGATGTTGAAAGTTTGGAAAAAATTCAGAGAAGAGCAGCTAAGATGATCCAAGGCCTGGAGACTAAAACATACAAACAATAATAATAATAATAATAATAATAATAATAATAATAATAATAATAATAATAATAATAGTAAAGTTGGAAGGGACCTTGGAGGTCATCTAGTCCAACCCCCTGCTCGGCAGGAAACCCTACACCATTTCGGACAAATGGCTGTCCAGTCTCTTCTTAAAAACTTCCAGTGTTGGAGCATTTACTGCTTCTGGAGGCAAGCTGTTCCACTGATTAATTGTTCTAACTGTCAGGAAGTTTCTCCTTAGTTCTAGGTTGCTTCTCTCCTTGATTAGTTTCCACCCGTTGCTTCTTGTCCTGCCTTCAGGTGCTTTGGAGAATAGCTTAATTCCCTCTTCTTTATGGCAGCCCCTGAGATATTGGAACACTGCTATCATGTCCCCCCTTGTCCTTCTCTTCGTTAAACTAGACATACCCAATTCTAGCAACCGTTCCTTATATGTTTTAGCCTCCAGTCCCCTAGTCTAAAGAAAAGAAGAAACAGGGGAGACATGAAAGCAGTGATCCAATATCTGAGGGGCTGCCACAAAGAAGAGGGGGTCAAATTATTCTCCAAAGCACCAGAGGGCAGGACAAGAAACAATGATTCGAAACTGATCAAAGAGAGAAGCAACCTGGAATTAAGGAGAAACTTCCTGAGAGTGAGGACAATTATCCAGTGGAACAGCTTGCCACCAGAAATCGTGGGCGTTCCAGCATTGGAGATTTTTAAGAAGAGGCTAGACAGTTACTTGTCTGAGATGGTATAGGTTCTCCTGCTTAAGCAGGGGGCTGGACTAGAAGATCTCCAAGCTCCCTTCCAGCTATTCTATTCTATTCTATTCTATTCTATTCTATTCTATTCTATTCTATTCTATTCTATTCTATTCTCCAGTTAATTCCCCCGCATAACATGGTCAAAGTAAGTGAGATATAGTTGTTCTCCTCAGTTCGGGTCTGAACCTGGCTCTGAAGCCGATGAAAAACACCAGACACGAGGTGCAGGTTTTGTTTCTTTTTATTGAAGCATTCCAAGAAAAGGGGTCCTGGCCAAAAATGCCATGGAACCCCAAACAATAGAATGAAAAAAGCTTTATACAATTTCACTAAAGCAGAAGGCGGGATAAGACTGGATATATAAGAAATATCATCTATCTAATAAACATTTAGTAATAATCTAAAACTTGTTCTATGGGTTTATAGCCGTCCCTATTCCTGCTTCAGATTCTACACATTCTATTTGCTCCAGGCTATCCCTATGACTAATGTGGGAAGCCCCCACCCAGAGAATGAAATATTTGGGGGAATATTAAAAGGAACAGAATATTATATTTCCCCTAAAGGAGAAAAGGAGAGACACCTTCTTAAAGACAGAGAGCTGTTATAGGAATCAGCTTCAAGCAGAAATCCAAAGAGGTTAATCTTTAGCAATGAAGTTTTTGTAATCCATTCAGAAAGACTCAGTCACCTTATTCATAAACAAAATGCCTTCAGCCACAGCTCCTGCAGAAGGTTGGAGCTGATGAGATTAGAAAAATAAAGACTGCTAAAATCTACATTCCCCACCCAGCTCCAAGGATAGAACTCCCAGCCAAAATGGGAGTCAGTCAACAATAATTAGAGATTGCAATTAATTTGAAGTATATGAAACATAATACATTTTGCAATGCGAACAAACCTGGTAGGTGGTTGGCTTACCAACTACGAAAGAAACAGAAATCAAGGATTATAGAAAAAATAAATTATAAAGGTAAAGAAGTTTATCAACAAAACTTGATTAAAATGAGTTTTTTAGATTTTTATTCAAAGTTATATGCTAGTGAAAACATACAAGTTTTAGATATACAAAAGTATTTACAGGAATCACATTTCCCTAAATTTACTACTGATCAAAGAGATGAGATTAATGGTTTAATTACTTCTGATGAGATTATTTGGGCAATTAAACAATTGAAAGTTGGTAAGGCTCCAGGTACAGAGGGATTAACAGCAATTTATTACAAAATGTTATTTGAAGAAATGATAGAACCATTGAAGGAACTTTTTAATAATATTTTGTTGGGAGCAGAGGTACCTCTATCGTGGAGAAGGGCTTTTATATCATTGATTCCAAAGGAGGATTAACAATAAATAAATAAAACAATAATTAGAACACTAATAGGGCACACTCAAGCACAGGATAAAGTACATTTCACAAGGAACAGGCATCTCAAACACAAAACCCCAAAGAATGTATAAAAGCCCACCTACTCTCAACTCCATTTTGCCAGCTGTCCTGGAACTGCATGCTATTGTTGATTCTGCTCATCAATAAACAGAGCTCTTCCTTCCTAAGCAGCCAGCCTCCATTTTATTTCCAGCATCTTTCTCCTGGCTTGGAAGTGGACCTAATTTTTCTTTCAACCTGTGGCTGTGGTATGCAGGATGTCTAACATTTTGTTACTATTATCTGTTCTCTGCCCAGCTAGAATTTTTTTTTTTACAAATTTTATGTATAATACAATTAAAAACAAACAAATATTGGATTTGACGTGACATTCCAGTATATATATTCTTATCAGATTATTCCACTTTTTACAATCAATTATTCATCTCTACATATAAATCTAAGTTTTATATACAATACTTGTTCTAAAATAACATATATTTCTATCTTAACATTCGTCTTTAATCCCTACTGTCCTCTTCAAATTCCTCCAGCGGTAAAATTTATCCCAGGTTTCATAATAAACTGATCTACATTTGTCTTTTAATATCATTGTGAGCCTGTCCATTTCCGCACATGCTAATATTTTATGTATTAACTCTTCCTCTGTGGGAATTTGCTTGCTCTTCCATTTTTGCGCTAAAGCAAGCCTACTGCAGTCAGGATGTGTAGCAGCAGGTAGATTGTTCCCTTGTCATATTTTTCTGTCATTATTCCCAACAAGAAGAGTTCAAGTTTTAACTCTTAAGTCCAGTGTTAATATATCCCTGAACCAGTTTTGTGTCCTGTTCCAATACTCACGGATCTTTGGGCATTCCCACCACATATAGTAGTATGAACCTAATGCTCTTTTACATTTCCAGCATAGGGGTGAAATGTTTGAACCCATTTTTCTGCCCAGCTAGAATTGATACAAGCTTTACGTGTGCATATTCTCTGTGAATAAGCGTTCTTTGTTCTTGACAAAGTTACAGGATTCCCAGTTTTCTTTCAAGTGTATGCCATAGTCTTGCTTTGTTTCACCACTAGAAAGCTCATCATAGTTTTGCAATTTTGCTTCCAGGGACATGTCTGGTGTTATGTGCTCCAGTACTTTCTTGTTAGTCACCTTCACTGTCCAAAAAATACGCAGGAGCTTTCTCCAGAACCACAGATCAAACCAGTCTATTATCTTCCTGTCTTGCTTTTTTAAGGTCCAACTTTAGCAACCACAGGGAACACAATAGAGCAGTGGTGATGAACCTATGGCACAGGTGCCAGAAGCGGCACTCAGAGCCCTCTCTGTGGGCACGCGCACTGTCACCCCAGTCCTAGGCCTTCAACTGGGTTTTATAAAACTTTTTTGGTTTAGGCCTCTGCCGCCGTTTGCAAAAAAAAAAAAAAGGTTCAATCAGTCAATTTCAACTTCTTGTGGGGAAAAAAAAGGTCTTGCAAAGTTGGAATTGCTTGAACTTTTTAGTCCCACCCAGTCTGCCATTACCACTGCAGACCACGCCCACCCAATGGGCCATGCCCACCCAATGGGCCACACCCAGCCAATGGGCCACACCCATCCGGCACTCGACAATGCATAAATGGGTTTTGGGTTGCAGTTTGGGCACTCAGTCTCTAAAAGGTTCACCATCATTGCAATAGAGCAGACTAACCTACAATTGGTTGCCAGACTGATGTCTTTGCTTCTCCATATTCAGCTCATGTTCATCATGGGTGTGCAGCCCAGTGCAATCCGACGTTTTATTTCTGTGCTACATTCGCCACTTTGAGCAATATGCAATCTTAGGGAAATGAATTTTTCCACGCATTCTATCTCTTCATCATCAATTTCTATTTCACTGTTTTCGTTCCTTGAAGTGCTTATGAGCTGGTGTTTTTTTTTTTTTTTTTGATGTTTCAAAAAGTTTTAGTTGCTCTTCTCTGCACTTTGGAAAAAGTGCAGAGAAGAGCAGCTAAGATGATTAAAGGCCTGGAGACTAAAACATACGAAGAACGGTTGCAGGATTTGGGTATGGCTAGTCTAGAGAAAAGAAGGACTGGGGGCGACATGATAGCAGTATTCCAGTATTTGAGAGGCTGCCACAAAGAAGAGGGGGTCCATTTATTTTCCAGAGCACCTGAAGGCAGGACAAGAAGCAACGGGTGGAAACTAATCAAGGAGAGAAGCAACCTAGAACTAAGGAGAAACTTCCTGACAGTGAGAACAATTAATCAGTGGAACAGCCTGCCTCCAGAAGCAGTAAATGCTCCAACACTGGAAGTTTGTAAGAAGAGATTGGATAGTCATTTGTCCGAAATGGTGTAGGGTTTCCTGCCTGAGCAGGGGGTTGGACTAGATGACCTCCAAGATCCCTTCCAACTTTACTCTTATTATTATTATTATTATTATTAACAGGGGGCTGGACTACAAGATCTCCAACTCTATTATGAATGAATGAATGAATGAATGAATGAATGAATGAATGAATGAATGAATGTTCGGAAAGATACCAGAATTCTCACTTTCTTCTGTGATTTTATCGATCAGATATTCCAGACCTTCTTTCGTTTCTGAGAGAAACCATCAGCATATTAAAGATATTTGATGTTTCTTCCACCAATCTTTACCTGATTCGTTGTATGTCATCCAGGAGCCAAGATGCGGGATCAGAAAGAATGCGACAGCTCAGACAGTGTTGCAAGCCATCCAAAACAATCTTTCATGTTGTATGTCAGGGGTGGGGAACCACGGCCCCTTTATGGCTTGTGGACTTCAACTCCCAGAATTCCTGAGCCAGCAGGAATGCCACGCAATATATCTAGAGTTTTCATCCCCTACTTTGTTACTATAATCATGGGGTGCCTCGTGTTTATTTTCAATTTCTCCTGGCAGTGCCATGGGCTTCTTTTATGATGGAAGTGATGGCAGGTACTATCCCAGTGTTGTGATTCTACTTCCACGCATTTTCTTACAATTCACTTGTAGCCCCAATTTCCTTATTTGAAAAGTTCGGGGTGCATTCCTAGTGTCTTCTCTTGGGAATGAGGGAAGCCAGAGGAGCTGTGGATTATAAGGGGGAAAGATTGTGCTCTGAAAAACTGGACATTTTACAGATTACTTGGTTGCATTAATAATGATGCCAACAGGTAAAATTTCCAACTTAAAAGAGACCTGGGAAAATTTGACCATGTAGGCTGATTTCGATGCAACATGGTGTCCTCCTCCTCCTCCTCCTCCTCCTCCTCCTCCTCCTCCTCCTCCTCCTCCTCCTCCTCCTTCCCACATGAAAGCAGGGCAAGAAGCAATGGATAGAAACTTATCAAGGAGACATCTCCAGTATTCTGGAACGTATGTAACCCTAACTAGAAAGCAGGTATCAGTATGTTAGAATATCTGGCAGTTATTGGGTTAAATGCTAGGTATGTTGATGGGTCAGTGGGAGGAGTCTCAAAGGGTCATTGGGAGACTTCCTGGACACAAGCCAGGGTGTAATCTCTTTGTCTGAAAGAAGCATGGGCCATCGAAGGTCACACAATGAGCTTGAGTCATTATAAAGATGGTATGGAAGAGAGCATCATACTTTTACCTAAAGAAATGGTCTGAAGAAATGGACAAAAGATGTATTTTCCAGGAGTATCAACCACAGCGTGAATGCAAGTAATCTTTCTGATTAAAATATATTTTTTGTTTATTATGAGATTGTTTCTTTTGAGTTATCTATCTGACTTGATTTAAAGAAGGCGTTTTATATCAGAGTCAGAATATCCTGACAACCAGCAATGCTCCCTCACTGAAGATTTTCAAGAAGAAGCTTGACAGCCATTTATCTGGGATGGTATATCTGTTTGAGCAAGGGGCTGAACTAGAACACCTCCAAAGTTCCTTCCAACTCTGCTATTCTGTTATTTCTTCTCCTGCTTCCCCTTCTCCTCCTCCCCTCCTTCTTCTCCTCCTCCTCCTTCCCCTTCCCCCCTTTTTCCCCAGTAGATCAAAACTTCTCTTCAACTTCCTTTTGCGGTTCTATTTAAACGTTGCTCAGAGAGGACTCATTTCAGCTTCATTCTTCTCCTCTACTCATATTCACGTTAATGAGATTTTTCTTAATTTACGATGCCCTGGGATCAGCGAATTTTAACCAAAGCAAAAATGGAACAAAAATATGGTTTCCCATTGAGGGAGTTATATACCATGTCGATTTTCATGGTTAGGTAGCTGTCTGCTGAAACCTTCAAATCTTCTTCATATATGCACTGCTGCCAAGCCAAATGTCACTCAACCTGTATTTGTTCAGTTCCTATTTTGAAGAACGTAACTCTCTGCTGAGACTCATTTTGCTCCTTTTAATGAATAGGAATGGATCTTCCTATCCTTTCTCTGACATTATAAAAGATGGCCCACGATAATTTACATTTGCATGATAACTAACCGTTCCTAATATTTCCCTACAATCCGCCGGGCCAAAACATTTATATTGAATGATGTCTTATTTGACTCAAACTCCTTCCCCGTATGAAAGTGTAACCGTGAACTCTTCCAGCTCAACAGCATTTGCAAATTTCATTGTCCTCCCCCAATGTTTATGAGATTGCATTTCAAATAATGAATATACAAATGAAGAAAAACGAGGTTGCAAATTTGAGGGCGGGGAGGATAGGATGGAGATTAGCGAGCTACCTGTAAAAGGTGCAGAAGAGGGCGATCAATGAAATTTGATCTTTTATTGCCAGAACGCGAACGGTGGACAAAACAGCCCAGCCTGTATGATTTTTCAAAATGACAGAATAATGAATCATCTCGAAACCTATTATTTAGGGCTAATGAATGTTTAGAGGGATTTAGCAATGGGGGAAGAATCAATTATGATAGCATTGAGATATGCTGGCCTGTTTCCGCTTTCCCAGGAACAAATAACCGATTGCAGTTTTGCAAAGGTACAAATACGCTAGCTTCCCTTGAGAAATGCAAGCCTTGCAGATAAACCAGTCCTGGTAATTCATTGTTTTATGGCATGCAAATTACGTGGCAGCCCGAGGCAAAAACGAATCTGCCTTTAGACTGAGCAATCAGCTTATGCAAACTCTGTACAGTACTTGAGTAACCCTTGTTGAAGATTTCTCTGGCTTTGACCCAGCCTCTTGTCCTGCCTAATTTCTTATTTCCAAAGTTGGCATGTAGCAAAGTAAAAAAGTACCATTTGTCTGAAATCGGTTTCCTGCCTGAGCAGTGGGTTGGACTAGATGACCTCCAAAGTCCCTTACATTATTATTATTATTATTATTATTAATAATAATAATCTCATAGTCAGCCAGATGTTCAGACCGGATTTGGCATTTTTGTTTATCTTTTGAGTCCTTACCTAGGACCTGGGATAGGCAGATGTGGATGTTTGATGGTATTACATATGTCATCGCAAGATGGAAGCAGTTCCTAGTAAGACCACCTTTTGTAATTGAAGCCTTTGAACTATGGTGCTGGAGAAGACTCCTGCAAGTCCCTTGGACTGCAAGCATTCAAACCGGTCAGTCCTAAAAGAGATCAACCCCGACTGCTCTTTAGAAGGCCAGATCCTGAAGTTGAAACTCAAGTACTTTGGCCACCTAATGAGAAGGAAGGACTCACTGGAGAAGAGCCTAATGCTGGGAAAGATCGAGGGCAACAGAAGAATGAGATGACAGAGAATGAGGTGGCTGGATGGAGTCACTGAAGCAGTAGGCGTGAGCTTAAATGGACTCCAGAAGATGGTAGAGGACAGGAAGGCCTGGAGGAACGTTGTCCATGGGGTCGCGATGGGTCGGACACGACTTCGCAATTAACAACAACAACAATGGCGAATTTGTCAATGCCAATGGTGTTCAAGTGGTGCTCCAGTTGTTTTGGGATTGCACCCAAGGCACCTATTATTATTGATACTACCCTTGCTTGCCTTTGCCACAGACTTTCTATTTCTATTTGCAGGTCTTTGTATTTTGTTATCTTCTCCAGTTCTTTCTTGTCTATTCTGCTGTCTCCAGGCACTGCCACGTCCACTATCCAGACTTTTTTGTCTTTCTTATCGGCAATTTTTAAGTCCGGGCTGTTATGTTGCAGGTGCTTGTCTGTTTGAATTCTGAAGTCCCAGAGCAGTTTAATTTTATCATTTTCTATGACTTTTTCTGTTTTATGATCCCATCAATTCTTGTTTACAGGCAAGATCTTGCAGATCTTCCAATGCACTATGATTGCTACTTTGCCATGCCGCTGCTTGTAGTCAGTCTGTGCAATCTTCTTGCAGCAACTTACCAGATGGTCCACTGTTTCTTCACCGTGTTTGCATAGGCGGCACTTACTGTCTGTTGCTGTCTTCTCAATTTTGATGATGATGATGATGATGATGATGATGATTAAATTCCTCCCGTTAACCTCTTTGCTCATTCCTAAAAAATAGAAACAACACCTTGAGGTGGTGTTAAAAAGCTAGCCCTTTTTCATACCATCTCGTCAGCTCCGTGACAACTAATTTAATAGCAGCGATGGGAGAGGAGATGTTAAAACCGAACCAGACTGGAAACAAAAGTCAACCCGAAAGCTTGTTGAAGTCATTTTATTTGGAGATGTGAAGAGGATGGAGCTGCATTCCGACTCACATCACGAAACTCCAAACAAATTGGAAGCGACTGGGGCCCCCGTTATTCTCCACTCTGTTTCTAATAAGCCTTTCAACAAATATCTCTGTGGAAAAATGATCTCCATGGTTATGAGCTGTGATTGGGTGGTTATGTTGGTTTGGGCTTTTTCCTTCTGCAATGAAAGGAAAATAGGAGTTGTGTCATGTGGAGCCATAAGATCTGGAGGAAAATACGATCCCTATTCCTTTCTGGTGAGCTGAAAGTAAGATAAATGCAGGTAGTGCTCAACTTACGGCCAGCACTGAGCCTAAAATTTCCATTGCTGGGCAAGACAGTTGTTAAAGAGAGCTTTGCTCCATTTTACCAGCTTACTTGCTGCAGTTGTTAATTGTATCACTGCAGTTGTTAAGTTAATAACACGGTTGTTAAGTGAATCTGGTTTTCCCATTGACTTTGCTTGTCAGAAGGGATCACGTGACACCCCCCGGGGACAATGAAACCGTCATAAATGTGAGTCAGTCATCAAGCCTCCGAATTTTGATCACATGACCATGGGGATGCTGCAATGGTCATAATTGTGAAAAATGGTCCTAGGTCCCTTTTTTCAGTGCTGTTGTAGCTTTGAACGGTCACTAAATGAATGGTTGTAAGTCAAGGACTACATGTATAAAACAAACCTTGCCCCCCCCCTGCAAATTTTCAGAAAATCCAATGCTTTGGCATGAGGGAAAATATCCATTCAGAGAGAGGGCAAAAATAATTGCCCTCGCTTGGAATTAACTTGATGACATCAAACCATAACCATCAGCTGTTGATTTTTTAAATTTAATAGCTTTACTGTAGTGCTTTCTGAACTCGTTTTTTTCTTGTAGATGTTTCATTCCCCAATTAGACCCCAAAAGAGATAGACTAGACTAGTCTAGACTGGACTGGACTGGACTAGACTAGACTAGACTAGACTAGACTAGACTAGACTAGACTAGAATAGAATAGAATAGAATAGAATAGAATAGAATAGAATAGAATAGAATAGAATAGAATAGAATAGAATAGAATGGTGGAATGGAATAGGAGCTGGAAGGGATCTTGGAGGTCTTCTAGTCCAGCCCCCCCCCCACTTAACCAGAAGAACCTATACCATCTCAGACAGGTGGATGTCCAGTCTCTTCTTAAAAACCTCCAGTGATGGAGCACCCATGATTTCTGGGGGCAAGCTGTCCCACTGGTTGATTGTCCTCACTGTCAGGAAATTTCTCCTTAGTTCCAGGTTGCTTCTCTCTTTGGTCAGTTTCCAACCGTTGTTTCTCATCCTTCCCTCTGATGCTTTGGCGAACAGCCTGGCCCCCTCTGCCTTGTGGCAGCCCCTCAGATACTGGAACACTGCTATCATGTCTCCCCTATTTCTTCTTTTCCTTAGACTAGCCAGACCCAAATCCTGTAGCCGTTCTTCGTATTGGAGGCTAAAACATGTGAAAAACGATTGCAGGAATTGGGTGTGTCTAGTTTAATGAAGAGAAGGACTAGGGGTGATGTGATAGAAGTCTTCCAATATTTGAGGAGCTGCTACAAAGAAGAAAGAAGTCAAGCTATCCTCCAAAGCACCTGGACAAGAAGCAATGGATGGAAACTAGTCAAGGAGAGAAGCAACCTAGAACTAAGGAGAAATTTCTTGACAGTGGGAACAGTTAACCAGTGGAACAACCTGCCTCCAGAAGTTGTGGGTGCTCTATCACTGGAGGCTTTCAAGAAGGGATTGGACAACCATTTGTCTGAAATGGTACAGGGTTTTCTACTTGACTTGAGGGTTGAACTAGAAGACCTCCAATGTTCCTTCCAACTCTGTTATTAGATATCATTATTATCCTCTATCAACTGTGAGGTTAAAGATCATGTAATATTATTCAGAAACCACCAGGCAAGTAGCATTTTATATAATTTAGCATTTTTAAACAAAATCCTTTTTCGCTTCCTATCAAGCTGCAGAGGTTTCTTCCAACTTTGATTATAATTATTGTTATATACTGCTGATCAGAGGTTTTTTTTTTTCCCCTTCTATGCTTACACACATTGTAACCCAGCATGTATTTAGAAATTGAAGCTTGTTATATAAACAAGGCTCTTGACGAAAAGATTTTCCTTGGGAAAGTTGTTGAAAAAGAACATAATTGTTAGCTGAGGGGATGGGAGGAAGGTAACTGAAGCCAAAAACGCAACTCACACTTTTGATGATAATTCCAACCCCTGGAGTCTAGGGGTCTGGCTGATCAGTCAGAGGAAGGTGAGATAATGAAAACCACCCTACAAATATGTTCTCCTGTTTTCCCTCTATTTCTTTCTCAGAGCTTGTGGCATTTCTTTAAAATTCCATTTGCTCATCTGGGTTGAGTTTGATCAATTGTTGTTTCATGGCAGATGGTTTAGATCAGGGGTCCCCAACCTTGGCCACCTTATGACTTGCGGACTTCAACTCCCAGAATTCCTGAGCCAGCATGGGGTGGGCGCGGCCTCCGTATGATGCAACTGGCCCGCGGGCTGGCAGTTTGACACCCCTGGTTTAGATCAATGTTTCTCAACCTTAGCAATTTTAAGATGGGTGGACTTCAACTCCCAGAATTCCCCACTTAGCAGGAGAAAATCATCTTGAAGTTGCTAAGGTTGAGAAGGGTCTAGGACAACTCGCCGGGGCCCTCAGGCTTGCCCCACGGAAGCCTCTCCTATCCCGTCCCCCTCTCTCCCTCAGGCATGCCCCACGGAAGCCTCTCCTATCCCATCCCCTTCTCTCCCTCAGGCATGCCCCATGGAAGCCTCTCCTATCCTGTCCCCCTCTCTCCCTCAGGCATGCCCCACAGAAGCCTCTCCTATCCCATCCCCCTCTCTCCCTCAGGCATGCCCCACAGAAGCCTCTCCTATCCCGTCCCCCTCTCTCCCTCTCCCAACAGTCCCCTTCTGTCCCCAGGCATGCCCCATGGAAGCCTCTCCTATCCCATCCCCTTCTCTCCCTCAGGCATGCCCCATGGAAGCCTCTCCTATCCTGTCCCCCTCTCTCCCTCAGGCATGCCCCACAGAAGCCTCTCCTATCCCATCCCCTTCTCCCTCAGGCTGCCCCACAGAAGCCTCTCCTATCCCGTCCCCCTCTCTCCCTCAGGCATGCCCAACAGAAGCTTCTCCTATCCCGTCCCCTTCTGTCCCTCAGGCATGCCCCATAGAAGCCTCTCCTATCCCATCCCCTTCTCTCCCTCAGGCATGCCCCATGGAAGCCTCTCCTATCCTGTCCCCCTCTCTCCCTCAGGCATGCCCCACAGAAGCCTCTCCTATCCCATCCCCCTCTCTCCCTCAGGCATGCCCCACAGAAGCCTCTCCTATCCCGTCCCCTTCTCTCTCACACGCTTGCCCCACGAAAGCCTCTCCTATCCCATCCCCTTCTCTCTCTCACACTTGCCCCACGGAAGCCTCTCCTATCCCGTCCCCTTCTCTCCCTCAGGCTTGCCCCACAGAAGCCTCTCCTATCCTGTCCCCCTCTCTCCCTCAGGCAGGCCCCACAGAAGCCTCTCCTATCCCATCCCCTTCTCTCCCTCAGGCATGCCCCATGGAAGCCTCTCCTATCCCGTCCTCCTCTCTCCCTCAGGAATGCCCCACAGAAGCCTCTCCTATCCCATCCCCCTCTCTCCCTCAGGCATGCCCCACAGAAGCCTCTCCTATCCCGTCCCTTTCTCTCCCTCAGGCTTGCCCCACAGAAGCCTCTCCTATCCCGTCCCCCTCTCTCCCTCAGGCATGCCCAACAGAAGCTTCTTCTATCCCGTCCCCTTCTGTCCCTCAGGCATGCCCCATGGAAGCCTCTCCTATCCCATCCCCTTCTCTCCCTCAGGCATGCCCCATGGAAGCCTCTCCTATCCTGTCCCCCTCTCTCCCTCAGGCATGCCCCACAGAAGCCTCTCCTATCCCATCCCCCTCTCTCCCTCAGGCATGCCCCACAGAAGCCTCTCCTATCCCGTCCCCTTCTCTCTCACACGCTTGCCCCACGAAAGCCTCTCCTATCCCATCCCCTTCTCTCTCTCACACTTGCCCCACGGAAGCCTCTCCTATCCCGTCCCCTTCTCTCCCTCAGGCTTGCCCCACAGAAGCCTCTCTTATCCCGTCCCCTTCTCTCCCTCAGGCTTGCCCCACAGAAGCCTCTCCTATCCTGTCCCCCTCTCTCCCTCAGGCAGGCCCCACAGAAGCCTCTCCTATCCCATCCCCTTCTCTCCCTCAGGCATGCCCCATGGAAGCCTCTCCTATCCCGTCCTCCTCTCTCCCTCAGGAATGCCCCACAGAAGCCTCTCCTATCCCATCCCCCTCTCTCCCTCAGGCATGCCCCACAGAAGCCTCTCCTATCCCGTCCCTTTCTCTCCCTCAGGCTTGCCCCACAGAAGCCTCTCCTATCCCGTCCCCCTCTCTCCCTCAGGCATGCCCAACAGAAGCTTCTCTATCCCGTCCCCTCTGTCCCTCAGGCATGCCCCATGGAAGCCTCTCCTATCCCATCCCCTTCTCTCCCTCAGGCATGCCCCATGGAAGCCTCTCCTATCCTGTCCCCCTCTCTCCCTCAGGCATGCCCCACAGAAGCCTCTCCTATCCCATCCCCTCTCTCCCTCAGGCATGCCCCACAGAAGCCTCTCCTATCCCGTCCCCTTCTCTCTCACACGCTTGCCCCACGAAAGCCTCTCCTATCCCATCCCCTTCTCTCTCACACACTTGCCCCACGGAAGCCTCTCCTATCCCGTCCCCTTCTCTCCCTCAGGCTTGCCCCACAGAAGCCTCTCTTATCCCGTCACCTTCTCTCCCTCAGGCTTGCCCCACAGAAGCCTCTCCTATCCTCCCCCTCTCTCCCTCAGGCAGGCCCCACAGAAGCCTCTCCTATCCCGTCTCCTATCCCGTCCCCTTCTCTCTCACACGCTTGCCCCACGTAAGCCTCTCCTATCCCATCCCCTTCTCTCTCTCACACTTGCCCCACGGAAGCCTCTCCTATCCCATCCCCTTCTCTCTCTCACACTTGCCCCACGGAAGCCTCTCCTATCCCGTCCCCTTCTCTCCCTCAGGCTTGCCCCACAGAAGCCTCTCTTATCCCGTCCCCTTCTCTCCCTCAGGCTTGCCCCACAGAAGCCTCTCCTATCCTGTCCCCCTCTCTCCCTCAGGCAGGCCCCACAGAAGCCTCTCCTATCCCATCCCCTTCTCTCCCTCAGGCATGCCCCATGGAAGCCTCTCCTATCCCGTCCCCCTCTCTTCCTCAGGCTTGCCCAACAGACGCCTCTCCTATCCCATCCCCCTCTCTCCCTCAGGCATGCCCAACAGATGACTCTCCTATCCCATCCCCTTCTGTCCCTCAGGCATGCCCCACGGAAGCCTCTCCTATCCTGTCCCCTTCTCTCTCTCAGGCTTCCCCACGGAAGCCTCTCCTATCCCATCCCCTTCTCTCCCTCAGGCCTGCCCCATCTACATCTCTCCTTTCCTCCCTAGCACCTTTGTTAGGAATAAAATAAATTCCACTTCAAAGGTGTTGGAAAACAAAACAAGTTTTATTGAAGCGTTTGCAAAGGCTGGTGGATCTCGGCAAATACAATCCCAGAGACCACATCCAAATTAGTTCAACATAAACTTTTATATCTGTCCCGTAGAATGCACCACATCCTTCTTTTTCAGACCCAGTTGATAGGTCCAGCCAAGTCTCTTGCTTTCTGACCGCCTTTAAAATTATTAGACACTGCAGCTGCACAATTAATAATTCCCCTTTGTTTTACCTTTGTTGTAACCCTAACCCTAACCCTTTTCACGTTCGTGACATTCAACCAACTCAAAACACAATAGGAGCCTCTTTGTCTAAACTGGATGATACAAATATTTCAGTCCTGTTCCCTTGCCTATCTACACAGTGCAACTATCGCTGCACTTTGGGTATGAGATTACCCCTTAAAATACTGGCTCTAAATGGTTTTTATAAAATATAAGCTAATTGATATTATGAAGAATTATAACATATACATTTCTTGTATATTTCACACCTTCTCTCCTCCCTCACTCCTCCTCCTTCTCTCCTTTTATATCCCCTCCTCTCCTCCCCCAAGTGTCCACTCACTGCCTGGCTGGCCTTTTCATGCAGGGCCCATCAGCTGGAGCTGCGTGCGCTGATTCTGGGGTTCACACCGAGTCCCAGCAACACCGCAACCCCAGCCAGCCCTCCACCCGAAGACTGCATGCGGCTACCAATCATCCCTCAGGCCACCAGAAACCCTGATCAGCTGGAGCCATGCATGCCATTCGGTGGTGGGATTCAAATATTTTTTTTTTATTATTAAAAGTTTTATAAATTTTACAAAAAAAAGAAAAAAAACAAAACAATACAAAGACAAAAAACATATACAAAGAAAAAACTAGACATTACACAACAAACCCTCCCTTCCCCAACCTCCCCCAAGCACCCGCCCTTCCCCCCCCCCCGAGCTTCCCAGAGCAGAATATAGGCTTAATTAAAAAAACAATTAGAAAAATTATATTTTAAAAAATATATATATATATATATATATATATATATATATATATATATATATATATATATATATATAAAAATAAAAATAAAGAAAAAGCTATATAATATTTTTTAATATCCATTTTAAACTGTATAAATTTTATCCATTTATCCCAAACAGCAAGAAATTTCTCTTGCGTTTGTTGCTTTAAAAAAGCCGAAATCTTTGCCATTTCCGCCAAATTAGACACTTTAAAAAACCATTCCTGCAGTGTAGGCAAAGATTCCTTCTTCCAATATTGTCCAACTAACAGCCTCGCGGCTGTAATCAAATTTAACATCAATATAACCTCCTTTGTTTCACAATCAGTAACTATACCCAACAAAAATAATTGCGGAGTAAATTTTACCCTCCTTTTAAAAATTCTCTGGATATTGGTGGGATTCAAATATGTGAACAACTGGTTCTCTGTGTGGATGCCACTTCCGGAAATCCGTTCTGGGCCTGGGCAACAAAAAATTAGCTACCGGTTCTGCCGAACTGATGCAAACTGGCTGAATCCCACCACTGACGCCGATCCCAGGGCCTCATCAGAGCCCCAGCAACATCATAGCTCCAGCTGACTCTCTCCCAGGCCGCTCTGGCATTGCCATCGCTTCAGCTCACACATGTCATGTTCCAATAGATGAAACTCTTAGAAGAACTTCGAGGCATTGTTTACCTTAAAGAATCTTTATTTTGAGTCTGTATAACATCGGCACTGCATAACTGCAGTCAAAAACTGAATTCCCCTCCCCTGGGCACATAGTATCAAAGCACAATTCCGTCCTCCAATTAACAGTCATAAATCACATTCCCCAATTAGCTTTAAGCCCGGGTTTCCTCTCCAGTTCTCTGGCCCACCAAATCCTTATCAGCTCTGGTTATAATAACCTTTTTTCTCATGCTAGGTTTGGTGTGTTATGTCTAGCTGGACTCTTGTTCATATCCCCTTTCCCAGCATCATCTAAAAAGCAAAAGGTAAAAGATGGCTACATTTCCATCTGTTGTGAGGGAAGTTAGCCCAGAGAAGGAAATATTAAAAAGGGCAGAAAAATATATTTTTCCTCAAAAGGACTTTTTAAAACCAAACCTGGCCCCAAATCTATCTCTCTGCCCCAAGCAAGAGCGAGCCCCATACAAATGCAGATGTAAAACCATCAGAGAATTGAAGCCAGAGCACTCAAGAAGACAAAGAGAAGATCTGCATGCCCCACCCAAACTCTGGGAGTCATTAGCCCCATCACCTGGGAAGCAGGATATGATAATAGGATCAAACCACAGATATGAAGGCTAGAAAAACACTCAGAAACAGCCTCAAGGTTCATGCCACAGGAACAGGAAACTATTCCAAACAAGGCTAGAGAGGGTATAAAAACCTACTGCCCATGTGCTCAACTCCTCTTTTTCCTCTCCTCTGTTCTTTCTTGCAAGGACCATCTTTCTGCTTCCTCAATAAACTGTAGCCTTCTTCCCAAAGTAGTGTCCATGTTGCTTATTTATTCCCGGCTTGGATGAACCAGGATGAAGACTTACTTCTGACAGTTGTCAATGCAAAAACATCCGATGTTAGCAGCGTTGACATCACACACATCTTGCTACTTACTCAATCACCTCATCCTACTAGTCTGCTTGCAGGCCTGATCTAAACACCTCATGGGTCAGATCTATCCCATAGGCCTTGAGTTTTACATGCCTGCCCTAGGAGTATTTATTAAAGTTGCATAGTGCTGAATACGGAATGTGTTCTGATGGTTTACAACACAACATAAAACACCGAATTAAAAACTGACCAACAAAGGACAGCTTCAATCAATAAAAAGAATAAAATAACCAGGAACAAATCAAGGTGCTGGCCATCACCTTTAAAGTCCTACATTGCACAGGACCAAGTTATTTGTGGGAATGCATCTCCCTGAGGGTATCTGCTTGGTCTATCAGATCTGATAAAGTGGACATTCTCCCATCCTTCCCTAAAATGTTGCCATCTTGCAGGGACCAAAGTGGTTTTTCACAAGGCAACTGGACTTTCTTTTTCCTTGAAGATGTTCCACTTCTCATCCTAGAAGCTTCTTTAATTCAGAACTGAAGAAGCTTCTTGGATGAGAAGCAAAAGATTTTCTAGAACAGTGTTTCTCAACCTTGACAATTTTAAGGCATGTGGACTTCAACTCCCAGAATTCCATAGCCAGTATTGCTGGCTGTGGAATTCTGGGAGTTGAAGTCCACATGCCTTAAAATTGTCAAGGTTGAGAAACACTGTTCTAGAATGTCCAGTCGCCTTTTGAAAAAAACATCTTTGGGAAAACCATGACTTGGATGACCAAGAAGCTCCATAAACATCTAATGGGACCCAGGAAGTGTGTCTTTCTTTTTGTGTAGCAACCTCTGCTCTGTAGAACATTCTTCTCATGAGATCCAGCCAGCCTCCCCCCCCATCCTGTTAGCCTTGCAGAAGACCATGCAAAGTTAAGATATAACGCGCATCTATGTTTAAAGAATGAAGACAAGTATTATACCCAGCTGTCTTGAAAGATGGCTGAATGGCAGGAGTTTTTCATTATCAATTTATTGCAGCTTTCTTATATCGCAGTACAGCACCTCAGCCACCAGTCATATTATGTAGGACTGGCTAAAACAAATCTGGAGTGATAACAGAAGCCCGGGCCTGGATTTTCACCAAGCACCTTTGGGAAGCAGATAGGCTTTTGTGTCTCCAAAAAGAATATCATTATTTGAAGAAATGTTGGGGGAAAGAGACAGGGAAGGAAGGAGGGAATGAGGGAAGAAGGAAGGAAGGATAGAAGAGGGAGGAAGTGGGAGAGAGGGAGGGAGGAAGAAAGGAAGGAAGGAAGGAAGGAAGGAAGGAAGGAAGGAAGGAAGGAAGGAAGGGGAGGGAGGGGCAAGGAAGAAGGGGAGGGAGGGAGGGAGGAAAGGGGAGGGAGAGATGGAGAAAGGGAAAGGAAAGAAAGAAGGAAGGAGGGAGGGAGGGAAAGGAAGGAAGGAAGGAAGGAAGGAAGGAAGGAAGGAAGGAAGGAAGGAAGGAAGGAAGGAAGGAAGGAAGGAAGGAAGAACTAGTGTGCTTAGGGACCATGAAATGTTGGCTGAATATTGTGGAGAACAGAAAACTGGAGCGAGAAGGAAGGAAGGAAGGAAGGAAGGAAGGAAGGAAGGAAGGAAGGAAGGAAGGAAGGGAGGGAGGGAGGGAGGGAGGAAGGGAGGGAGGGAGGGAGGGAGGGATTGAGGGAGGGAGAGAGGGAGAGAGGGAGAGAGGGAGGGAGGAAGGAAGGAAGGAAGGAAGGAAGGAAGGAAGGAAGGAAGGAAGGAAGGAAGGAAGGGAGAGGGAGAGGGAAGGAGGAAGGAGCTTGCACCAAAGATGTTTACCAAGTTGCAATTTTTATAAGCCATTAGGTGCAACCTTGGGAATTCTGGGAATTGAACTCCATACATCTTAAAGTTGCCAACACAGATTGAAATCAAGGGAGGCGAGAGGACAGCTCTCTTGAGGAACACCTCTGTGGTACCTTAGAACTGGCCACTTGAGGGAATGTTCTCATGGGCAGGTCCATTGAATGTCCTCGACTTACGACCATAACTGAGCTCAAAATGTATGTTGCTAAGCAAGACATTTGTTAAGTGAGTTTGGCCCCATTTTACAACCTGTCTTGCTTCAATTGTTAAATGAATCACTGCAGTTGTTAAGTTAGTAACACAGTTGCTTAGAGAATCTGGTTTTCGCATTGACTTTGCTGGTCATAAGTCACAAAATAGGATCACATGACCCTGGGACACCGCAACCGTCATAAATATGAGTTCAGTGGCCACACCTCTGAATTTTGAGCATGTGACCACGGGGATGCTGCAACGGTTGTGTGAAAAACTATGAAAATCAATCCCAAGTCCCTTTTTTCAGTGCCTTTCTAACTTAGAACGGTCACTAAATGATCTGTTGTAAATGGAGACCGATCTGTACTTGTCTTCAACTAATCTTCTCCAATTAAAATGCTACCACCGTCCCCATTGATGAAGGCAGTGGACGTTAAGAGGGGAGATAAGATGGTGAATAATTGTTGGGAAACGGAAGCATTGTTGAACGAAACCTCCGACGGAATTCATGGTATATTTCTTAAATTAATTAAAACTTCTCCTCTTTCAGATGAGGATATTAAAGAGTGTTATGTTCTGAGCTCCAGAGACAGCCATTTTGTGAGCCCAATGACTTTGTAAGCTAATATAAATTAGAATACACAAGAGGAAAACTAGCCAGAAAAAAAAAAAAATCAAAGCTATTTCATTCATCCTTTTAAGCCTCCGTGTCTGTTCATGTTCTTTTTGTTTGTTTGTTTGGAGACAGCTTTTTGGATCATTTTATCATTCAGCTCAGAGCACTCAAATGGGATTCGTTTTTTGTTTTTTTTTACAAAGTGGGCCTATTCCACCCCCCACCCCCACCCCCAAAAAGGGATCATGTCAGATTTCATAGGTTTCTCGAGGGAAAAAGAAAATAAAATCTTGAATTTCTATGAAATTAAATAGGCTGTTTCCCCTATGTAAAGGGGAAAGTCGGTAAGCCTTAAAGATTATTGCAATTGTAATTTTAAACAAGGCATCTCACATAGATCATAAATTCAAAGAATTATATTTAGAGGGCTTATGAATTCTATGAAGGTATATTTTTAAGTAAGGTAGAACTGTAATATACAGTCACACGGTCCGGCTTATGTATATTCCACAGCTAAGCAAATAATGTAATCATTATATTAATATAATAAAATCATATAATACTGGATGGTTTTTCATCACATGAAGAAAGAAATATGTGAAACTTTTGATCCCCAGAGAAAATACAGTATAGGTAGTCCTTGACTTACATTCATTCATTTAACGACCGTTTGAAGATACAACAGCACTGGAAAAAAGTGACTTTATGACAGATTTGTGCACTTACAACCCTCATAGTATCCCCATGGTCACATGATCAAAATTTGGGCTCTTGGCTGTCCTTCAGGAAGTGAACTATATCCAACCATATCACAAAAAAGATGTTGAGTGTTTGGAAGAAGTTCAGAGAAGAGCAACTAAGATGATCCAAGGCCTGGAGACTAAAACATACGAAGAACAGCTGCAGGACTTAGGTTTGGCTAGTCTAAAGAAAAGAAGAAATAGGGGAGACATGATAGCAGTGTTCTAGTATCTGAGGGGCTGCCACAAAGAGGAGGGGGTCACGTTATCCACCAAAGCACCAGAGGGCAGGATGAGAAACAATGGTTGGAAAGTGATCAAGGAGTGAAGCAACCTGGAATTAAGGAGAAACTTCCTGACAGTGAGGACAATCAACCTGGAACAGCTAGCCTCCAGAAATCGTGGGCGCTCCATCACTGGAGGTTTTTAAGAAGCGACTGGACAGTCACTTGTGTGAGATAGTATTGGTTCTCCTGCTTGAGTAGGGGGCTGGACTAGAAGACCTTCCAGGTCCCTTCTATTCTATTCTATTCTATTCTATTCTATTCTATTCTATTCTATTCTATTCTATTCTATTCTATTCTATTCTATTCTATTCTGGTCTGGTCTGGTCTGGTCTGGTCTGGTCTGGTCTGGTCTATTCTATTCTCTGGGGTATCTCCAAAAGACAGTAAGCAAGATTTGCTTTCCTTCCTTTAATTAGTTTTCTGGCTGTTGTGATAAATATAATGTCCCAAACAATTGTGGCCTTGAAGCATTGCCTGCAAAATTTCTCTTTTCTAGTATTGTCTGGGAGAAGCTTGACATAAATAGCTCATTTTTATCATCTATCTTTCCTATGATCATCTGCCCTTCATTGACCATAGAGAAGATGCTAAAAACTTGCTCTTCTCTGCCCAATTTTCCAGGGTCTCAACATCTTTTGCGTATCGTGGTGACCAGAACTGGATCCAATATTCCAAGTGGGGGTCTCACTGACGTGGTGCAAAAATGGTGCTAACACTTCACACGATGTTAATGCTGTCCCTCTTGATGCAGCATAGGATTGCATTGGCTTTTTTGGGAGCTGCAGCACACGGCTGGCTCATACTTGAGTTGGTGGTCCACTAGGACACCAAGATCCCTCTCACAATAACTAGAGGTAGTCATCAACTTACAACAGTTCACTTAGTGACGGTTCAAAGTTACAACGGCACTGAAAAAAGTGACATATGATCATTTTTCACGCTTACGACCTTTGCAGTATCCCCGTGTTTCACGTGATCAAAATTCAAATGCTTGGCAACTGGTTTATATTTATGACTGTTGCTGTGTCCCAAAGTCATGTGATCCCCTTTTGGGACATAATAATAATCATATTTATTTATTTATTTATTTATTTATTTATTTATTTATTTATTTATGAGACTTATATACCGCTTTAAGTGCAAGCACTATCTAAGCGGTGTACACCAGTAAGCAATGTATATATATATATATATATATTTACATTGCCCCCAACAATCTGGGTCCTCATTTTACCTACCCCGGAAGGATGGAAGGCTGAATCAACCTTGAGCCGGTGAGATTTGAACCGCTGACCTGCTGGACACAGTCAGCTAAAGTGGCCTGCAGTACTGCACTCTAACTGCTGCGCCACCTCGGCTCCTTCATATAACAACAACAACAACAACAACAACAACAACAACAACAACAATGGAGTTTGGCTTGGACAAATGTGCCACACTTACTTCAAACAAGGAAAAATAGTGAAAACTGAAGGAATCAAGATGCCCCACAAAAATAACACTAAGAGTCTGGATGAGGAAGATTACTACAAATACTTGGGTATCCTTCAAGCTGACAACATCAAGCACACTGAAGTCAAGAAAAAGATTAGAGGTGAATACATCAAGAGAGTGAAGAAGATCTTAAAGTCCAAACTCAATGGAGGAAATACCATAAAGGCAATCAACACCTGGGCAATTCCAGTCATTAGATACACAGTTGGAATAGTGGACTGGACTCAAGCAGAACTTAAAGCAATGGATAGGAAGACCAGAAAAAAAATGACAATGAATCGTGCTCTTCATCCACGCAGTGACATTGACAGACTTTATCTACCAAGGCAAATAGGTGGGTGTGGAATGCTACAAGTACATCAGATGGTTGAAGAAGAAGAAATGGCTTTGGAAGAATATCTGAAGAACAATGATGAAGATTCACTGAAATTAGTATATCAGGAAGGCTTACTGACTACTGGAGAGACCAAACTGGCCTACAAGAAAGACCAAATGAAGAACAGAATAGAGGCATGGGAAGACCAAGCACTACATGGCCAATACATGAAAAAAATAGCTGGGAAAGCAGATAATAATAAAACCTGGCAATGGCTAAGAGCAGGAAAATTGAAGAAAGAGACCGAGGGACTAATTCTGGCTGCACAAGACTAAGCCTTAAGGACAAATGCATACAAAGTCAAAATTGAGAAGACAGCAACAGACAGTAAGTGCCGCCTATGCAAAGAAGCTGAAGAAACAGTGGACCACCTGGTAAGCTGCTGCAAGAAGATCACCCAGACTGACTACAAGCAGCGGCATGACAAAGTAGCAACAATGGTGCATTGGAAGATCTGCAAAAAATATCATTTGCCTGTAAGCAAAAACTGGTGGGATCATAAAATAGAGAAAGTCATAGAAAATGATAAAATTAAACTGCTCTGGGACTTCAGAATCCAAACAGACAAGCACCTGCAACATAACACCCCAGACTTAACAATTGTCGATAAGAAAGACAAAAAAGTCTGGATAGTGGACGTGGCAGTGCCTGGAGATAGCAGAATAGAAGAGAAAGAACTGGAGAAGATAACAAAATACAAAGACCTACAAATAGAAATAGAAAGACTGTGGCAAAAGCCAGCAAGGGTAGTACCAATAGTAATAGGCTCCTTAGGTGCAATCCCAAAACAACTGGAGCACCACTTGAACACCATTGGCATTGACAAATTCGCTATTAGTCAATTGCAACAGGCGGCCTTACTAGGAACTGCTTCCATCCTGCGACGATACCTGTAATACCATCAAACATCCACATCTGCCTATCCCAGGTCCTGGGTAAGGACTCGATAGGTAGACAAAATGCCAAATCCAGTCTGAACATCTGGCTGACTGTGCGATGATAATAATAATATAGTTGGAAGGGACCTTGGAGGTCATCTAGTCCAACCCCCTGCTCAGGCAGGAAACTCTATATCATTTCGGACAAATGGCTGTCCACTCTCTTCTTTAAAAGTTCCAGTGTTGGAGCATTAACCGCTTCTGGAGGCAGGTTGTTCCACTGATTGATTGTTCTCACTGTCAGGAAGTTTCTCTTTAATTCTAGGTTGCTTCTCTCTTTAGTTAGTTTCCACTCATTGCTTCTTGTCCTGCCTTCAGGTGCTTTGGAGAATAGCTTGACACCCTCTTCTTTGGGGCAGCCCCTGAGATACTGGAACACGGCTATCATGTCATCCCCTGTTCCTTCTCTTCATTAAACTAGACATACCCAATTCCAGCAACCGTTCCTTATATGTTTTAGCCTCCAGTCCCCTGATCATCTTTGTTGCTCTTCTCTGCGCTCTTTCTAGAGTCTCTTTCTAGAGACCTTCTGACAAGTAAAGTCAATGGGGAAGCCTGATTCACTTAACAACCGGGCCACTAACTTATCAACTGCAAGCAACGGGCTGGCGTTCAGGTGCACAAACACAGCTCAACTTGCTGCACACCTGGCCCAGCCTGCCGCTTTCATGTTGAGTCGTGTGTGGCGTGCCTGCACACCATCCCTCTGCTCACGCAACCCAGTTCCCCACCTAGCAGCAAAGGTTGGGGACCGCTGCCTTAGAATGTTGCTTCTCCATCTACAAAAGGACCCAATGTTGACGTAGTGTAATCCATATCCCTGTATCTGGAGGAATGACAGAACTAAAGAGAACTGACTTTGCGATCAACCGTTCTCTCATTCCTTTTCTCTCTGCTCTTCTGCTGAGGATGCTGGAAAATGTCGTGCAAATTGTATGGAGCAAACAAGGAATTTGATAGCTTTCTCAGAGGAGGATTTGTGTTTCAAGTAGATGCCTTTCGAAACGGATCATCCGCTGACAACAGTAAGGCGGATAGCGTAAATCGGAAACCAAATATGTAAGAAGGGATGCTGTGATCTGAAATACATCTCCTCAGTTAGGTGCCTGAAGTTTGCATTCAGTGGTACAATAGTGCTAAATAAATTACAGATAAATTTAGAGGTAAGGTAAGAATCCTAGAGAGAATACAATAGCATCTTATATCTTCCAACAAGAAATAGGAACTGGATGCCCACGGATTGCTAGAGGAGCTAGAGATGAAATGTTGCAGATAGCCCTCGACTTACGACACAATTGAGCCCAATATTTCTGTTGCTAAGCGAGACAGTTGTTAAGTTAGAACAATTAACCAGTGGAACAACCTGCCTCCAGAAGCGGGGAACGCTCCAGCACTAGAAGTTTTTAAGAAGAGACTGGACAGCCATTTGTCTGAAATGGTATGTAGGGTTTCCTGCCTCAGCAGCGGGTTGGACTAGATGACCTCCAAGGTCCCTTCGAACTTTATTATTATTATTAAGGACATCCCACAGAGAGAAGCTGCCTAGTACAGGTAGTCCTTGACTTACGACACAATTGAGCCCAACGTTTCTGTTGCTAAGCGAGACAGTTGTTAATGGACTTTTGCCCGCTTTTACAACTTTTCTTGCCGAGTTGTTAAGTGAATCACATAACATTGGATCTGACACTTGGTTGAGGGACTACGAAGGAAACCAGGCAGGAGAAGAAGCAATGGATGGAAACTAATGCAGGAGAGAAGCAACCTAGAACTAAAGAGAAATTTCCTGGCAGTTAGAACAATTAATAAGTGGAACAACCTGCCTCCAGAAGCTGCGAATGCTCCAACACTGGAAGTTTTTAAGAAGAGACTGGACAGTCATTTGTCTGAAATGGTATAGGGTTTCTGCCTGAGCAGGGGGTTGAACTAGATGACCTCCAAGGTCCCTTCCAACTTTATTATTATTATTATAACATGGCTATTAAGTGAATCTGGCTTCCTCGTTGACTTGTCAGACAATCACAAAAGAGGAATCACATGACCCCGGGACACCGCGACCGTCATATCACCAAGCATCTGAATTTTGATCACATGACCAAAATGTGATGGAGATGCTGCAAAGGTTGTAACTGTGAAAATCAATTGTAAGATATTTTTTTCCAGTGCTGTTGTAACTTTGAACGGTCACTAAATGAATTGTCATAAATCAAGGACTACCTTTGCTAGATTTTTATCCAAGCCTCCAAAGCTCAAAATAAGGAACATCTGGACACAGAGTTTGGGACCTTCCAGATGTGCCACTGAATTTCCACTGTATGCAAGGTATTCTTAAGTGGTTGACCCCTAATTTTATGACCTTTTTTGTCACAGGTGTTAAGCAAATCAGCGCAGGATTATTGTTATGAAGAAAAATGGAAGGAAGGAAGGCAACACACGTGCCGTTTTGAGCTCCTGGCTGCAAACAAGATAAACAAACAAACAAAAATCCTAAGAAATAAACGTGGTTCTCTTTCAGGTTCATCCCTTGCTCAGATTTTGTTTTCTTGTATTTATCTCAAAGGTAGCACACAGTATGACACCCATTTTAAAGGGAAACCACATAAAAGTGTGTGCTTCCTAGCTCAAACTGTGTACATAAACAAATGGTCATTGCAGCTAGTAAAAAACAACAACAACAAATAGAGCTTTTCCAAATTGCATGCTGCACAGTATGACTCAATTCATATAAAAGTCCTATTTATTTAGCCTTTTATTTCAGAAAATATAAATTCCAATGCTTCTGGGCAACAATATCAGAGAGGGCAAAACAAGCCCTTTGCAAAGTGATGCTTCTAAATCCAAGGTGCCATTTGCTCCAAAATGTGAAAAACCTGACAACATGCAAAAAACTGTGCTTCTCCAGCCTTTTTCTCCTAGAGTTCATCCATCAGTACAGGGGTCTTCAAACTTGGCCCTTTTATGACTTGTGGACTTCAACTCCCAGAATTCCTGAGCCAGCATGGGAGAACTATGGCCCCTTCATGACTTGTGGACTTCAACTCCCAGAATTCCTCAGCCAGGCACGCTGGCTGAGGAATTCTGGGAGTTGAAGTCCACAAGTCATAAAAGTTTGAAGACCCCTGCATGAGTACAACCCAGGTCAATTCTGGGGTGGAACATAAATTAAAGGATGTAAATAATACATTTACTCTAAGACTTTATCTTCAGAATACCAGGTAAAAGTGAAGCCATCCACATCTTGCCAAATCTGTGTGATATGTTTTATTTGTACTCTGCCTTAATTACGTTTACAAATAACTCAAGGTGGTGACCATGTTTAAGACATCTTCCTTTTCCTACCCAACAACAACCATGTGAGGTGAGCTGGGCTGAATGAGAATGACTGGTGCGCCGAGGTGGCGCAGCAGTTAGAGTGCAGTACTGCAGGCCACTTTAGCTGATTGTGTTCAGCAGGTCAGCGGTTCAAATCTCACCGGCTCAAGGTTGACTCAGCTTTCCATCCTTCCGGGGTAGGTAGAATGAGGATCCAGATTGTTGGGGGCAATGTAAATATATACATACATTGCTTACTGGTGTACACCGCTTAGAGAGTGCTTGCACTTAAAGCGGTATATAAGTCTCATAAAATAAATAAAATAAATAAATAAATGACTGGTCCAAGGTCAACCAGCTGGCTTTCATGCCTAAAGCAGGACTAGAACTCATGTACTCCTGGTGCTTGGTCTAAAGTCATCCAGCTGGCTTTCATGCCTAAGGCGGGACTAGAACTCACAGTCTCCTGGTGACTGGCCCAAAGTCACCCAAATGGCTTTCATGACTAAGGCAGACTAGAACTCTAATTCTCCCACCTCCTAGCCTGATGCCTTAACCACTAGACCAAACTGACTAGACCAAATTAGTCCTGATTGATTATAAAATCCCATTCCATTTTTAATTGGAAACTGAACCAGCATGAAACAGTATTTCTGTGTCTCTTGCTAAGTAAACTTGCATAAATTTGCATGTTAAGGCTGTTGTGTTTCTGAGGGGGGAAAAAAGTGTGTGTGTGTGGGGGGGGATTTGGGTGCTGAAAGCAGTAGCAAACATTAGGCCTGATCAGAATTTCATTAAGTTACTTCACAGTTCATCTTCCGCACGCTCAAGTGTTTCAATAGAATAGATTAGTTTTTGAAAGCAAAGGTTGCTGCGGTTCCTTGGTGTGAATTTTTAATAGCTTCAAAATAAAACTCAAAATAGGAAATAATGATGGATGGGATAGTAATGTTATATATTAACCAAATAATTCTATACTAAAAGATGATGAATTATTATATAATAGCTAAATAATTACACAGCACTGGATCTGATACTTGGTTGAGAGACTATTGAGGAAACCAGGCAGGAGAAGAAGCAACGGATGGAAAACTAACCAAAGAGAAAAGCAACCTAGAACTAAGGAGAAATTTCCTGACAGTCAGAACAATTAGCCAGTGGAACAATCTGCCTCCAGAAACTATGAATGCTCCAACACTGGAAGTTTTTAAGAAGAGACTAGACAGCCATTTGTCTGAAATGGGATAGGGCAGTGGTGGCGAACCTATGGCACGGGTGCCAGAGGCGGCACTCGGAGCCCTCTCTGTGGGCACGCGTGCCATTGCCCCAGCCTTGCCTCCCCCCATGACCCCCTCCTCTCCAGCAGCCCACCTTAAGGAGAGTCGCTCCCGAGTGTGGCCCACGCAGAGCAGCGCAGCCAAGCACATGGCAGCCAGCCAGCGTAGACAAGACTCTGCCCTCATGCCCCATCGCGTAGTTGATGCTGCAGGGCGCAGGCAGAGGGTGTGGCCGCTATAATGCTGCTGGGCTGCCTGGGCGATCTGCAGCGGGCCCTGGAGGCGGTAAGTGGTCCTGTGGGCAGGCGGGGTGGGGGTTGGGGGGGCGGGCCAGGGGGTGGAGCAAAGGTGGGGCCAGTTTGGGGGCACTCGGTCTCTAAAAGGTTTGCCATCACTGGGATAGGGTTTCCTGCCTGAGCAGGGGGTTGGACTAGATGGCCTCCAAGGTCTCTCCCAACTCTATTATTGTTATTGCTGTGGGAAAAGCCTCAATTAGATAAATTACCTTGCACAGGCCTATTAGCCATTTTACCCAGTTCTGTGTCATCTGCAATTAAATATAGGAGATAGAATATAGAATATTGAAAGGTACCTTGGAGGTCTTGTAGTCCAACCCCCACGAGTCAAGCAAGAGCCCCTCTATAATGGGGGTAGGCAACCTTGGCTCTTTTATGACTCGTGGACTTCAACTCCCAGAATTCCTGAGCCAGCATGGCTCAGCTTGGAAACTCTCCCTTCCCCCTCAGCATGGCTGGCTAAGGAATTCTGGGAGTTGAAGTCATAAAAGAGCCAAGGTTGCCTACCCCTGCTCTATAATAAAGAAGCAATGGATGGAAACTAACCAAAGAGAGAAGCAACCTAGAACTAAGGAGAAATTTCCTGACAGTGAGAACAATTAATCAGTAGAACAACCTGCCTCCAGAAGTTGTGAGTGCTCCAACACTGGAGGTTGTTAAGAAGAGATTGGACAACTGCTTGTCTGAAATGGCTTTCCTGCCAGAGCAGGGGGTTGGACTAGAAGACCTCCAAGGTCCCTTCCAGCTCTGTTATTTTGTTATTCTGTTAACTCTGGGACAGGGCTAGACTGGGAAGTGGTGTGTGTGTGTGTGTGTGTTAGCATTTCCCCCTCTTGTTGGGAATGGTGGGAGAAAAGAGAAGATGGATTCAGTGATAGTGGCAATGGGGGCACTCTTGGGAGACTTAAAAGAACAGGCTAAGGATAGATTGCCGTGGAGATAAACCCATCTGTGGACTTCTGGAAGAAGAAATAGCAGACTGAAGACAGTTCCACAAAAAGTGGAGCTGACAACTGCAGCAAAATGAAGAGTCAAGAGAGTAGCAGTAGCAACAGTAATAGGGCTTATATTCCACTCCATAGTGCTTTAGGGCACTCTCTGAACAATGCCAGCATATTTCTCCCCCTTCCCCAATAATCAGACTTCAGCAGTGGGCCCTATCCAACAACATGAAATTTAATGTGGAGAAAAGCAAGGTTTTACACATAGGCAGGAAAATTCAAAGGTGCAAGTACAGATTAGTCAAAGCCTGGCTCAAAAACAGTAACTGAGAAAGGGGCCTTGAAATCCTAGTGGACAATCACTTGACTATGAGCCAGTAGTGTGCAGCAGCAGCAGCAGCCAAAAAAGCAAATTCAATCTGTCAGAAGTAAGTCTTCATCCTGGTTCATCCAAGCCGGGGATAAATAAGCAACATGGCGACTGTTACAGTTTATTGAAGAAGCAGAAAGATGGTCCTTGCAAGAAAGAGCAGAGGAGAGGAAAGAGGAGTTGAGCACATGGGCAGTAGGTTTTTATACCCCCTCTAGCCTTGTTTGGAATAGTTTCCTGTTCCTGTGGCATGAACCTGGAGGCTATTTCTGAGTGTTTTTCTAGGCCTTGGTATCTGTGGTTTAATCCTATTATCATATCCTGCTTCCCAGGTGATGGGGCTAATGACTCCTAGAGTTTGGGTGAGGCATGCAGATGTTCTCTTTGTCTTCTTGATTGCTCTGGCTTCAACTTTCTGATGGTTTTACATCTGCATTTGTATGGGGCTAGCTCTCGCTTAGGGCAGAGAGATAGATTTGGGGCCAGGTTTGGTTTTAAAAAATCCTTTTGAGGAAAAATATATTTTTCTGCCCTTTTAATATTTCCTTCTCTGAGCTAACTTCCCTCAAATCTTTGGTTGTATAAACAGAGGCATAGAATCAACATCACCTGAAGTATTAGTACCATTTTATAACTACTTAATAAGATCACACCTGGAATACTGCACCCAGTTTTGGTCACCACATTACAAAAAAGATCTTTGAGACTTTGGAAAAAGTTCAGAGAAGAGCAACTAAGATAGTCAAAGGCCTGGAGGCTAAAACATATGAAGAATGGGTATGGCTTGTCTAGAGAAAAGAAGGACTAGCGGGGACATGATAGCAGTATTACAATATTTGAGGGACAGCTACAAAGAGGAAGGGGTCAACTTATTTTCCAAAGCACCAGAGGGCAGGACAAGAAACAATGGATGGGAACTAATCCAGGAGAGAAGCAACCTGGAATTAAAGAGAAACTTCCTAACCCTGAGGACAATTAACCAGTGGAACAGCTTGCCATTAGAAGTTGTGGGTGTCTTTATCACTGGAGGTTTTTAAGAAGAGGCTGGACAATCACTTGTCTGAAATGGTATAGGGTCTCCTGCTTGAGCAGGAGGTTGGACTAGAAGACCTCCAAGGTCCCTTCCAGCTTCTATTCTGATTCTTCTAATCTGGGTCTTCGTTTTACCGAAGGATGGAAGGCTGAGTCATGAGCTAGTCAGGATCGAACTGCTGGCTGTGGGCAAAGTTTGCCTGCAATTCTGCATTTTAACCACTGCACCACCATGGGTCTTTGATCTCTGGACAACGAGAGGCTTGACATTACCTACAAGAGCTCCAGACAGCTGTTTCTCTTGGATTTAGAGCTATGGGTTAAAATGTATATATATTTGCAGAAATAGTTAACGAAACTCAGCTGCAAATATTTTCTCAAACGAGGGCCAAAATTAAACTCCAAACCTTTGCTGCCTTCCTTTTCTACCTCTTCTTTGGAAATTCACAGATATTTAAAACAAGCTGTCCTCTGGGGCAGAATCTTCCAAACTAGAAGCATCTTATTTCAGCTTCAGGTTTGTTTTTTTTTAAAAAAAGTGATTAAAGAAACGTATCAGGTATAGAGGTCTGTAATTCATCTTGTCAGCCAATGATGGGGTAATAATAAACGCTGGTCTCATTTTCTCACCCAGCCCAGCCAAAAAGGAACATCTGGGATCTGAACCCATTTCAGAGATAAGGCACAATTATAGTCAAACCTGTGCATATTGTTTATCATTCTGTAGACATAAAGGTGTGAAATATTTAACCTATGAGTCAGAAATATTACAGGTGGAAACACGAGGACAATGAAATACATTTTCCTTCAATGCTCCCTCAGTAAAGAAAAGAAGGGAAGCCATTTGCCAGCCTTTCCAAGATATCCTCATGGCACAGAAAGAGAAGGATATGTTTATCTAGGATTTCTCACTATAATTAGTATTTCTGGGCTATTTCACTGGGACACAAGCAAAGCAATTAGCTCTGCCAATTAAGCCTTGTTAAATAACCCAACTCCGAAGGGAGGTGGTCTCCTCTTTCTCCTATTTTAGCCACTTTAAATAATGATTTGCAACTACGCCTTTCACTAGCGATTCCCAGCTGGTGTATTCAGAAATACTTTAAAGGATGGTTCAGACATGCAGACAGGATGTACTTTATAATTCTCCCTGGCCTGCATCATTTCAAGCAGGAAGAACTTGAGGAAAAGGAAGAGGCTGAGTGTTTGATTTCAATGCACACACAAACCTACAAACATGCAAACACATAAAGAATGTTGGGGAGAGGGGAGAAATCCTTGATGTTCTCTGAGCTTGGTGGTTTTCTTGCAGACATCTCATTACCAGACATCTCATTACCAAACTAGACAATTTCATCAGTGCTAGAAGGGAGTAGGGTTTGCTCTCATATATATAGGTCTTTGGTTATTCAGGTTTTCTCCCGCGTAAAATTGGAAGTGTCTTGGCGACGTTTCGACAAAATCCCATTCGTCATCTTCAGGCTGGTGTTTTCGGCTTCTTGCTTCTAGGAGCAATGTGTGATCGTAGCTGTTTTTTCCTTTTAACTGCTAGTGGGGGTATGAACTGATTGGCTGTGTTCTGATTGGGTGGAGGTGTGTTCTGATTGGTTAGGGGCTTGGCTGTGCTCTGATTGGATGGAGAGTGTTCTTTATGGGTGGGGGCTTTGTTGTGCTTGGGTTAGTCTGAGTTGCAGGGGGATTAGAGATGGTGAGTTGCGTTGCTGTTGTTTGGCTTCACGTTCGTGGTCGTGCCTCATCTTCATGGTGGGTGTCAGTTTGCTTCATGTATGGCTTGGAGGGGTTTAAAGTGGCTAATGATGCAGCTGTGGTCTGGCTTCTGGTTTGTGGTCGTGCCTCATCATCGGTGTGGATTTGGGTTTGCTTTTTGTGTGGATGTGTGGTGGTGACATCCTGTGTGGTTTTCATGAGTGTGGATCTGGTGTCATTCTTTGTGTTAGGGACTCGTTTGTCAATAAGGGTGGGTTTCCAAATGGCTGGTAGGCAGGAGGTATCATCTCGTTTATTCATGCTATGTGAGCATTTTTCTATCTCGATGGCTTCTCTGATTATTCTGTTATTAAAGTGTTCAGTTTTGGTGATAGTTCTGGTCCACGAATGCGAAGCCAAACAACAGCAATGCAGCTATACAGTAAACAACAGCCTAATGAATTGTGAGAAGAATCCAGAGAAAGAAATATTTTGGGAAATATTAAAAAGGTAGAATATATTTCCCCGAAGGCAGAATATATTTCCCCAAAATATTTTAAAGGCAGAACCCAACTCCCCCCCCCAATCTCTCTGCCCCAGACAGAAAACAGGTCTGCAGAAATGCAGATGTGATAATCTTGTCAGAAAGATTGGAGTCAGGAAGATGGGATTAGAAAGAAAGATTCCTAGAATCAAAAATCCCCTCACACTCAAAAAAAAATCCAACAGTCATCAGCCACAGCTCCAGGGAAGCAGGATATGACCTTTGGGACATAATAGGATTAACCCACCACTATCAGAATACCAGAAAGGCACACGCAGACTCAGGTCAAAGTTCATGCCACAGGAACAACTCCAAACAAAAGCCCAAGAAGGTATAAAAACCCACTCCCTACTATATGTGGTCAGGTTTTTTTTCCCAGAGGCATCTTTCTGTCTGGTTCTCCTCTTCAATAAACTACAACCTTCTTTCTAAAGCAGTCACCATATTGTTTATTCCCAGTTTGGATTGGACCCTGATGAAGATTTTTCCTTCAACACAAGGAACCATCAAGAACACTCCAAAAACACTGACAGGGCAAGCTGCTAGAATATAAATTGAGAGCAAGACCTCCAAAGTCCTTCCAGCTCTATTCTATTCAAACCCCACTCCCTTCTAGCACTGATGATGTTACTTAGTTGGGCAATGAAATGTCTGCAAGAAAACAATCAAGCTCAGAGAGCACCAAGGACCTCATATTTCAACCCCGAGCTACAAATGTTCTCTTTTATTGCTCCCAAATAGAAGCTTGAGCTTGCACCCAAATTGTTACCAAGTTGTCATTTTTATAAATCATTAGATGCATGACTGGAATAGATAATTGAAATGTCTTCACTCAAAGGGAGCCCCTTAAGCTTCCAAGCACAGAAAATGGGTCATCTACTTCAAGCCATAATTTAACCCAGGGGTCTTCAAACATGGCCCTTTTATGACTTGTGGACTTCAAGCATGCCTGGCTGAGGAATTCTGGGAGTTGAAGTCCACAAGTCATAAAAGGGCCAAGTTTGAAGACCCCTGATTTAACCCAAAGATTTAAATATCAAGATGCTTTCTCAGTAATTTGGTTTCAATAGTATCTCATTTATAGCATTATTAAGGGCACATTTCTCAAAAAAAAAGAAAAGGTGAGGAAGATGGCTCCATGTCTTGTTGAGACAGTTGGCCAGCTTGTGTCAGTTTTAAAGTGTGCAACCAGATCCAGAGAGACGTGTGACTTTCTTATAGGATGTTTTAGGGTGCCTCAAAAGCTTTAACAAACCATTTAACTTAAGGATAAGCTTTTGTGGTTCATAACAATCCTTAGGAGCCCGTGTGTCTTTAACGTGCCATAAAACTCTTTCCAGTTAATGTGCATGTTTAAGTACGTTTTTCCTAAACCCATATTCTTTCAAAATATACCCTTCCAAAGGATTTTTCCTGCTCAAATGCATATTTTAAAAATGTATGAGGCAAGGACTCTGAAGAAAGATTAAGGGAGCAGGAAAGTGCTATTCTGTACATTTTGTGATATAGATTACACCTAGGTGGGCATTATAAGCAACATGAGTTCTTAAGAGCCCCATTAGATCAGGAACATACCTATTATATTCTAATCACTTCAACCTATGCTAAACTGAATACCACCGTCTGAAATTAAGGGAAGAGTTTATTGAGGGTTTTTATTCTTTTGAATCTCTCTGGAAGCAGTAGCTGGCTGTGAAAAAAAAAGGGGGGGGGGATGAAATTTTCACCTGGATGGAATCTCCCAGGACCTAAATAGTATACAATCTATTCCAGATTTCTAGGTGCAGTAAGTGGTGACATTTGGTATTATTTTGTATCTCTGTAAGCCTTTAATATTTTTTTTTTCCCTGAGGCTTAATCTCCTGTTTGGATGGGTCTACTTACTGTTCCTCTGTTTAAGCTTTTTTTAAAAGGATAATCTTTGTTCTTTAAGCCTAAAACTCATATGTCGTTTTCTTGGCTGTCTTAATAAGTTGCAAATAGATTCTGATAGAGATGGGTAGATAGATAGATAGATAAATAGATAGATAGATAGATAGATAGATAGATAGATAGATAGATAGATAGATAGATAGATAGATAGATAGATAGATAGGCAGGCAGGCAGGCAGGCAGGCAGGCAGATAGGTAGATAGGTAGGTAGGTAGATAGACAGATAGGTAGACAGACAGACAGATAAATAGGTAGACAGACAGACAGGCAGATAGGTAGGTAGGTAGGTAGACAGACAGATAAATAGGTAGACAGACAGACAGGCAGGCAGGCAGGCAGACAGACAGACAGACAGACAGACAGAGATAGATAGATAGATAGATAGATAGATAGATAGATAGATAGATAGATAGATAGATAGATAGATAGATAGAGATCACGCCCCTTGAGGTGAGATCTTCACCCATCTTCTTGGCCTTCTGAAATTTAATTTTAAGACCCCTATTTATTATTTTAATTTTTATAGTGAATTTTAACACCATGTCTGTAAGCTGCCAGGAGTTGCCTCTAGTGAGATGGGTGGCATACAAGTTTAATAAATAAATAAAATAATTAGCATTTAACTGGGGGATCAAGAGTGTATCCACTTTGCCTGAATGTACCACACAGACAGGAAAAAAAACTGGAAGACAGGAGATCCCTCAAATAACCAAGGCTTACACTAGGAAGAAAGTAGGTGGACTCAGTTAATAAAAACCATTCAAAGGTTATGAATGCACCATTGAAAGACTTGAAAGACCAGGTTAGAGGTAGTTCATCATGGAGTACACCTATCTAAGTGGACTCTAGCAGTCAAAAATGACTTGATTGCACATCATTACAGAACACAGAATACTAGATTGGAAGGGAGCTTGCAGGTCATCTAGTCCAACCCCCTGCTCAGGTAGGAAACCCTATACCATTTCAAACAAATGGCGGTCAAGTGAAGGACTACCTGTATGTAGAGCACTTCTAGGCCATATAAGCCAGCTAAAATCTCTGGCTTCTGATTGGACCTGCCTTTTAGCATTGTGCAACGTGTGATGTGATTCTCTTTGGGTGCTTTGCTCTCCTGCTTTGTCTTAATCACCCTTTGTCTGAATTTGCTGTGATGAACAAAGCTGACTACTTCCTGGTTTTCTCCAATTCTGGATCATTTCTGTCCTTCTCGTGTTGATGTCCTGTTATGACCTCCAGGCACCCATCCCCTCCATGCTTACAATTTCATTTTAGCCAGACTGGCCCAAATATATCAATTTGCTTAGAAGAGTGTAACAATGAGGTTCAACTTTCAGACATTGGCGCAGTCTGTCCTTGCGTGTCATTCTAACTTTCCACATCCTGTCAATATTATTGATGAGAACGGAGTCTCACACTACCAAGGTGCTTGCTGTTCTCTTCCAGTGGCAACGGATCAATGACCTCATCCGATTATAATCTGAAGGCATCTCCTCTTACCTCTAGCTCATCAGTCTGGGAGGAGAACTCTTCTGCCTAGGATGCATGCAGATGTCATTTTTATTTTCCTGCTTTAAAGCATGGCAATCTGAGCCAGTAATGTGACACCTTCATTCCACCACATCTGTTGATCCCAATTGTCCTTCCCAATAATGGAGCAAGGGATTTTTCAGACACTTTTTATTCTTCATTGGGTTAAAACCAAGGGAGGCACAATGGCGTCCACCAGAAATTTGGAATACAGCTTCTATAATCCTTACCGTTTAACAGAATGACTGGCGTTGGAAGGGACCCTAGAGGTCTTCTAGTCTAATGCCCTTCCCATGGCAGGAGAGCCTATACCACTGGTGGCAAACCTATGGCACGGGTGCCAGAGGTGGCACTCAGAGCCCTCTCTGTGGGCACGCACGCCGTCGTCCCAGTCTTAGGCCTTCAGCTGGGTTTTATAAAACCTTTTCGCTTTAGGCCTCCGCTGTCATGTGCAAAAAAAAAAAAAAGGTTCAATCAATCAGTCAATTTTAACTTCTCGCGGGAAAAAAAGATCTCGCAAAGTTGGAATTGATTGATTGAACTTTTTAGTCCCCCCCCAGTCTGCCGTTACCACCGCAGCCACGCCCACCCAACTGACCACGCCCACACAATGGGCCACACCCGCCTGACACCCGATGATGCATAAGCGGGTTTTGGGTTGCAGTTTGGGCACTCGGTCTCTAAAAGGTTCGCCATCACTGGCCTATACTATTCTGGGCAAGTGGCTGTCCAGTCTCTTCTTAAAAACCTCCAGTGATGAAGAACCCACAACTTCTGCAGGCAAGCAGTTCCACTGGTTAATTGTCCTCGCTGTTAGGAAGTTTCTCTTTAATCCCAGGTTGCTTCTCTCCTTGATTAGTTTCCATCCATTGTTTCCTGTCTTACCTTCTGGTGCTTTGGAAAATAGATTCCTCAGAATAGAGTTGGACCTTGGAGGTCTTCTAGTCCAACCCGCTACTCATGCAGCAAACTCTATACCATGTATGTATATATGTATGTATGTATGTATATATGTATATGTATGTAAATAATAATAATAATAATAATAATAATAATAATAATAATAATAATAATAATAATAATAAAAGTTGGAAGGAATCTTGGAGGTCATCTAGTCCAACACCCTGTTCAGGCAGGAAACCCTATACTATTTCAGACAAATGGTTGTCCAATCTCTTCTTAAAAATTTCCAGTGTTGGAGCACTCACAACTTCTGGAGGCAAGTTGTTTCATTGATTCATTGTTCTTACTATCAGGAAATTTCTCCTTAGTTCCAGGTTGCTTCTTTTCTTGATTAGTTTCCATCCGTTGCTTCTTGTCCTGCCCTCAGGTGCTTTGGAGAACAGGTTGAGTTCTCCATGGCAGCTCTTCAAATATTGGAAGACTGTTATCATTTCACACCAATACATAATCACACAAAGCAAAGTTGTTCTCTAGAAATTTGCATCTGCTAATGCTCTAAGATCTGGTCCATTTCAGGAGCCCCCGTGTTGACTGAACCTGGAAGCAGGCTGAGATGTAAAATGAATTACATCAAGATGGATTGCAGCAACCACACAAAGTCCTAATATGGTCAAGGACTGCTAAGGAAACTCTCCTCCAATACGTGAGACATTAAGGGGGAAAGATAGAAATCCTAATTTAATCTTACAGACTTGACTGCACCAAGATTCATTTCAAACCTATTTTCATGCTCAATGTTCAAGACCCATTCTCTGTGGTGATCTCATACTTTTTATCATCTGTAATTTGAGTTGTTTTTTTTTTTTAAAAAAAGATGTTCAATTCTTCCCATCTCATTTCTGAAGAAAGCAGTGAATTTGGGTAAGTTCTTATTTAAAAAAAAATAACTGAATAAAATCCTAACTTATTACTGCAGTGGAAGAAGCTTGCAGTTTTTATTGGGTTTTTGATAGCCATTTAAAAAAAAAAAGAAAAAAGAAAAGGGAAAAAATCATGAGATTTTTATTCAGAATGAAACCTCGTTGTTTTTGTGCTACTATAAGGGGCTCTGCATTGAGTTTTTAAATGCTAGGATCTGGGCTAGGAATATTACTGAAAGCTGTAGAACAGAGGGGGGAGGGATACGACATCATCCATCTCCAGTCTACAGCCCAGTCCAGGGGTTTTCATACTTGACCCTTTTATGACTTGTGGACTTCAACTCCCAGAATTCCTCAGCCAGGCATGCCTGGCTGAGGAATTCTGGGAGTTGAAGTCAATAAGTCATAAAAGAGCCAAGTCTGAAGACCTCTGTTTTAGAGAGTTCAAACAGGCCATCTGTGTCCAAATTGAACAGCCCTCTCTCCACAAAGGGAGAGGGATATGACATCATCTATCTCCAGTCTACAACATGGTCTGTTCAGCAGTTCCAAGAAGGCTCCACCCCCATTTTCAGCACTCAGGTGACCCTGAGGACACACAGATAAACCTCCAGGTAGCCTCAACGACTGTCTAAAACAGTGGTTCTCAACCTGTGGGTCGGGACCCCATTTGGGGTCAAATGACCATTTCACGGGGGTCACCAAACCACGCTGTCCGCCATTTTTTTCCCTTTTCCCTAGCTGTCCTACTCCTTCTTATTGGTGGCCACACCCACTTGGGGGTCACCACAACATGGGGAACTGTATTGTGGGGTCACGGCATTAGAAAGGTTGAGAAACACTGCTCTAGAAAGAAGGCAAATGGCCAGCTGTCTGCAAGGAGTATAAATCCTTCCATTCCCCACCATTCAGTCACAGCTGAAGAAGTTTCTTGGATGAGAAGCGAAACGTCTTCAAAGAGAAAAAAGGAAGTTCAGTTGCCTCCTAAAAAAGCACCTTTGGGACAACCATGACCTGGAGGATGAAGAACCGCCATAGACATCTATAGAAGAAAACTATAGCAAAGATACAGAACAAGGAGTATGGTGGCCTAGCGGTTAAGATGTTGGGCTTGTCAACCAGAAGTATTTCAGGATTCCTCATTCTTACTTCAGCTCCTGTCACAATTCCCATGGTCGTGTGGCCAGCTATGACTATATGCCGAGGCACACAGAACGCTGTGACCCTCCCACTGAAGTGGTAACTATTCATCTACTCACATTTGCATGCTTTTGTTCTATCCCAGCCTATAGCTGTCCTTGTTAAAGGCACAAGGGCCAAACCCCTGTTGGTAAAATAGGCTGGAGACTTTAAAACAAAACAAACCCCTTTTAATATGGGTGACAAACCTGCCAAATAGTCCAAAACACAAACAGCAAAACTCAATCCAAGTGAAGGAAATAGTCCACAGGAAACACGATGCAAACAGAAGAGTAGTCACAAGCAAGAAGAACAGACCAGGATTCCAAAAAGTACATTGCAAACGGTTGCCTTCAGCAATCAGCACCGCCCACACCTCCTCTTTTTATACAGCAGTCCCAAGGCGTTGCCTCTCAGTGCCTTCTCCTTTTATCCTGGAGTTGCCGTATTGACTGCTGCTGATTTACTCTTGCTAATTGACGACGTGTGTGAGCATCAATTAGCATGTCCATCAGGTGTGAGTCCTCCAAGTCTGACTCATTCTCCTCACACAGCTGAGCTTCATCAGGAACATGACTGGAGGGCCCAGGCTGTGCATCAAACCGTGAGTCCTATAATTCATCAGAGCCTCCCTCTGCCCCTGATGGCCCTTCAAATGCCTCCTCCACCTTCTCCTCAGATTCCTCAGACTCAGCTGTTGGGAGCACAGGCTGGCACGAAATCACAACAGCTTTCAAACTGCCAGGCGGTCAGGAGCTGGAGCAAGGAACGGGAGCTCACCCCGTCTTACAGTGCTCAGATCTCAAACCCAGCCTATCAGCTTTCCAGCTGGCAAGCTCAGTCTCTTTAACCACTGAGCCATCAGGCCCCCTCAACAAGATCAAATGCAAGTAGATAAATAGGTACCACACCAATGGGACGATAACAGCGTTCCATGCACCTCGGCGTATAGTCAGAACTGGCCACATGATCATGGACGTGTCTTCAGACAACACTGGCTTCCTTGATTAGGAAACGGAGATAAGCACTGACCCCTAGAGGGAAACCTTTACCTTTATATAGAACAGTGGTTCTCAACCTTTTTAATGCCGCGACCCCCAATCGGTCGTAAGTCGAGGACTACTCAACCAGTCGTAAGTCGAGAACTACTCAACTGGTGCAGCAGACTGGGACTTTTGGCGGGCTCAGCAGGGCAGAGACAGCCTGGACAATTCCTATTGGCTTTTGAAAGCCAATAGAATTAGATTCTATTCAAGAGACTCTATTCTATTGGCTTTCAAAAGCCAATAGAATAAAAGGGAGTAGCACAGCTAAGGAAAAGGGGGGGGAAATGGCAGACTGCGTTATTTGGCGACCCCCGTGAAATGGTCGTTCGACCCCAAATGGGGTCCCAACCCACAGGTTGAGAACCACTGATATAGAACAAAACCCATACATGCTTTATTATTTATCTCTTTGAACTGGACTATAAGGAGGTCTGTAGTTTCCTTGGTAGCATATAGAAATAATTTGTTGCCACCTTCTACATGCTTCTCCCCATGTAGTGTACAACTCTGGGACTTCTTGATGGATTTCCTATCTAAGTAATAACCCCAGATGACTTTGCTCAGCTTCTGCGCTACAACAAGGTCAGCCTAGGGGTATCTCTTGCTATGACTCCATAAATAAATGCATTATCTACGTAAAGCAAATGGAGAACAGCTTGCTGTTTGGGAAAGTGTTGGGCATCTTCCAAACTATTAGTCTTTTGTGTGATAGTCTGTCTACATTTAAAAAAAAACACTGGTCTTCTGAAATTTAGTTCTCCATACAAACTCTCTATTATTAGTTAAGGAGAATTTAGAATGGAATATTCTATTCTATTCTATTCTATTCTATTCTATTCTATTCTATTCTATTCTATTCTATTTATTCCATTCCATTCCATTCCATTCCATTCTATTCTATTCTATTCTATTCTATTCTATTCTAATTTCTATTCTATTTTGTTTTGTTGTTCCGTTCCGTTCCATATTCTATTTTGTTCTGTTCTATTCTATTCTATTCTATTCTATTCTATTCTATTCTATTCTATTTCTATTTCTATTTCTATTTCTATTCTACTCTACTCTACTCTACTCTACTCTACTCTATTCTATTCTATTCTATTCTATCTGTCTTTTCCCACCAAATGAATGGAATGGGATGAAATAACATAATACTTTATTCCAACCAATGAGGTAGCATTTCTCAACCTTAGCAACATTAAGACATGTGGACTTCAGCTCCCAGAATTCCTCAGCCAGCATGAATAAAGACAGAAAGCATATACATTTATTCTCAATTGCAGAAAAAAAAATATGTTATGAAGTTTTCTGCCTGCCTGCAATGCCTCCTCAAATGACTAAAGGACAAATTTGCTTTTACTGGATATTCCTATTCCAATATTCTCCCCCATTCTACTCCACATTTTTAGACTAGCTTTGCTAATCATGGTTTCTGCCTTTCATTGTATGAACAAACTGCAAGAGGTGGGTTAGCTCTAAGACTTCTCTTGGGTTTGATAATCTTTTTCAGCCCCAGGTTTAACCTATCACACATGGCCCATTTTTTTTTACACATTAACACACTGGCTACTGATCATTGCTAGGAATTGGGACCAAGTCTTCATCCCATGTGTCCTTTTACAACTGGGGGGTCAAACTCATTTACAACTGGGGGGTCAAACTCAATTTCATTGAGGGCCGCATCAGCATTGCAGTTGCCCTGGGGGGTGCGGCCTACTGGGTGGGCGTGGGTGGAGTGGGTGTGGCCTAATGAATGGGCGTGGCCAGCTCTACATCGTTCGTGTCAAGGGTGCCTGTGAGGGTCTGGGCAGGATGGGACAGATCTGAGGGTCTCTGGAAGAAGGGGGTGGGACCGGGGCAAGCGCCAAGGCATGGTCCACTGGAGGAGCCTCACTGTTCCTCTCAGACCATGCGGGGGGGGGCTGGATGGTGGGGCGGGTTGCCAGAGCCCTGGGAAGCAGAGGTCAAACGCCCAGCCTGCCTCTCGCACCCATGGCACCAAGCCCAGCCCCACTTCCCCGAGGGAGCGCCCAGCTGCACTTACCTCCTCCTCAAGGCTGCGGCTGCTGTGCTTGCTCTCCTTACCCAGGTTGCTCATGATGGGTACGAGGGCAAAGTCAGAGGGAGACCCATTCCCTCTCCATGGGAGGAGACCCGGCTTTGTATCCAAAGCTTCCTTAGCAATAGGATGGGAGACCCCAGGATAGGCTGGAGCCCATGAAGCCAGATATGTGAAGTAGGCCAGGGCCATTTGCTGGCCACTTCCAGGCGATGGTGCATTTCTTCATTCCTCACAAAGAGTGACACCTCCCCAGCATGCACCCAGGGGGCGGGGCCGACACAGCAGGGGCTGGTTCCTCGCTGTTTCCAGACGGCCTTGTGGAGCTAAGACTGAATGCATTTCAGCATAGATGGCCACCACAAAATTGTACATTGGCTCCTGGCCGGCTTGGGCCAGGGCCAAGGCAGTGGGGGCCGTTCCCTCACTGTTTCCAGGATGCCTTCACAGGCCACATGAAACCACTTTGCGGGCTGCATCCAGGCCCCGGGCCTTGTGTTTGACATGTCTGTTTTACAAGATTTGAGAAACTCTGTAGGTGGTTCTCTCAACAATTTTGAAATTAGAACATAGAACATAGAATCATAGGGGAGGAATGTCTTCCTAGTCCAACCCCCTGTGCAAGGCAGGATACCTTACACCAGACATGTCAAACTAGCGACGTCATGCCCCTTGGAGCAATTCATCCTTCAGCGTGTCCTCTTTGGTGACATCTGGAGTAACCATAAAACCAGGTGGACATGGTTTAGCGTTACCAGCGTTGAGCCCCTTAGCTAACTAACAAGAATAATCTGGCTCTCTTCCCGGATGGTACAGCTGCCCATCTCTCATTTAGCTCTCTGCCGGGAGACAAAACGTATCATAAGAACCAACTATTACATCGTCCTCCTGTACCATTTTGTTATCATAAGAATTCCTCTGAAGGAAAGCTTGGCAGATGGTTAGATCAGGGGTAGGCAACCTTGGCTCTTTTATGACTCGTGGACTTCAACTCCCAGAATTCCTGAGCCAGCCATGCTGAGGGGAAAGGCAGAGTTTCCAAGCTGAGCCATGCTGGCTCAGGAATTCTGGGAGTTGAAGTCCACGAGTCATGAAGGGGCCAAAGTTTCCTCCATGCTGCCTCAGGAATTCTGGGAGTTGAAGTCCACAAGTCATGAAGAGGCCATAGTTCCCCCATGCTGGCTCAGGAATTCTGGGAATTGAAGTCCACAAGTCATAAAAGAGCCAAGGTTGCCTACCCCTGGGTTAGATGAACAGTAACTTCACAAGGAGAGGCGTCTCCTTGCTATTGCCAGCTGACACGTGCCTAGCTCTTCATAACCTCTCCATCCAGAGGTTATGCCAGAGATTACAGTCCCAGTTCAAAATAGAAAGTTGGGCAAGGCTTTGCTGTCTCTCCTGCTATTATCACCACATTCCTGTTGAAGATTGGCGAGAATGCCAACTCGGTATGTACAGTATGAACGATAAGCTGACATCTGCCTTGCAATTTCTCAGGAGCATTCTTCTTTGGGGGAAATAAATAATAGAAAATGCCTGTAGCTTGGGTTTAATAGTTTTTAGCTGTGGTTTGCTCTCCAAGCTTGTTTCAATATAGTTTCTGAACGTTTCATTACCAAACTAGGTAACATCATCAGCAGAATTTTTCTCATCCTATTCTCCTTAGTTCATAAATGTCTTCTGTGCCAGCTGATCTAGCATATTGTGTCAACTTTGCAACCAGCATGAATGTAGCCATTTGGCTCGGTTTCGGTTGCCACCAAAATGGCAGGGGGATGGTGGAACTTTTCTGCTAGCTTATACGAATAGAATAGAATAGAATAGAATAGAATAGAATAGAATAGAATAGAACAAGAGAATAAAGAGAATATAAGAGAATAAGGAATAGAATACAATATAGAGAAGAGAATAAGGAATAGAATAGAATAGAACAGAACAGAATAGAAAAAGAGAGATGAATAGAATAGAATAGAATAGAATAGAATAATAGAATAGAGAGAATATAAGAGAATAAGGAATAGAATACAATATAGAGAAGAGAATAAGGAATAGAATAGAATAGAATAGAAAAAGAGAGAAGATGAATAGAAGAGAAGAGAAGAGAAGAGAATAAGGAATAGAATACAATATAGAGAAGAGAATAAGGAATAGAATAGAATAGAATAGAATAGAATAGAATAGAATAGAATAGAATAGAATAGAATAGAATAGAATAGAATAGAATAGAGCTGGAAGGGGCTTTGGAGGTCTTCCAGTCCAGCTCCCCACTTAAGCAGGAGAACCCTATACCAGTGGTGGCGAACCTAGGGCACCCGTGCCAGAGGCAGCACTCAGAGCACTCTTCCCATGGCCCCCTCTTCACCAGCAGCCTCTCCCAGAGGAGAGTTGCCCCCGGCACAGCCCACACCAAGCAGCGCAGCCAAAGACATGGTAGCCGGGCAGCGGGGACAGGACTCCGCCCTTGCGCCCCATCATGTACCGATGATGCTGCAGGGTGCGGGGAGAGGGCATGGCTGCTATGGCGCTGCTGGGCTGCCTGGTCGATCTGCGGCAGGCCATGTAGGTGGTGGGTGGCCCTGCTGGTGGGTGGGGTGAGGGCAGGGCAGGCTGGAGTAGGATGGTGGGGCAGGGCAGATTTTGGGCACTCGGTCTCTAAAAGGTTCACCATCACTGACCTATACCATTTCCGACAGGTGACTGTCTAGGCTCTTCTTAATAACCTCCAGTGATGGAGCGCCCACAATTTCTGGAGGCAAGCTGTTTCACTGGTTAATTGTCCTGACTGTTAGGAACTTTTTCTTTAATTCCAGGTTGCTTCTTTCTTTGTTCAGTTTCCAACCATTGTTTCTCGTCCTGCCCTCTGGTGCTTTGGAGAATAACGTGACCCCCTTGTCTTTGTGGCAGCCCCTGTCCCATGGGAACCAAGGTCATTTCTGTTTGTTATTCTGGGAGGCTGAGTTTTCTGTTAGAAAGATCCAGAGACCAAGTTATGAGTGTTGTTCAAGTAAAAGAAGCAATGCGACTTGAAGCTCAGGCTCAACCAGAGAAATCGTCATAGTCTCTGAAGAGCTGCTCTTGATGTTCTCCCGAACAGTTCATAAAAATCAATGCAGTGGAAAATATGTTCATGTGCTCCAGAATGCAACCAATTTGCTTCGTCAATGGAAACTAATTGGAAACTTCTGCTTCTTCCAATAGCTTGGGATAATGCTGGGAAATCACATTTTGGCAGGCAAGCCCCCGCGAGCTGCATTGGTTACCGGTCCGCTTCTGAAGGTAATTCAAGGTGTTGGTGATCACCTTGAAAGCCTTTCATGGCATGGGTCCAAGTCACTTGAGAGACCATCTCACCCCACTGGGATTGACAGTGGGATCTTGACAGACTTGAACAATGGGCCTTATCCAACAAAATGATATATAATGTGGAGAAAAGCAAGGTTTTACACCTGGGCAGGAAAAACCAAAGGTACAAGTACAGCTTAGGAGAAACCTGTCTCAAAAACAGCAACTGGGAGATGGACCTTGGAGTCCTACACAGCGGCAGAGGCCTAAAGCGTAAAGGTTTTATAAAACCCAGCTGAAGGCCTAGGACTGGGGCGATGGCGCATGTGCCCAGAGTGCTGCCTCTGGCACCCATGCCATAGGTTCGCCACCATTGCCCTACACTATTTCGGACAAATGGCTGTCCAGTCTCTTCTTAAAAACTTCCAATGTTAGAGCATTCACTGCTTCTGGAGGCAGGTTGTTCTACTGGTTAATTGTTCTAACTGTCAGGAAGTTTCTCCTTAGTTCTAGGTTGCTTCAACTCTTCAAAGAACTTCTAGGCATTGTTTACCTTAAAGAATCTTTATTCGAGTAGCATAACTTTGGCACTTACATAGCCAAAGCCAAAATCTGAATCCCCCTCCCCTGAGCACACAGTATCAAAGCACAATTCCCTCCTCCAATTAACAGTCATAAATCACATTCTCCAATTAGTTTGAAATGCAGGCTCTCCCTCCAGTTCTCTAGTCCACCAGTTCTTATCATCTCTTGTTTCAATAATCTTGGTTCACACACTAGTTACAGTTGTCTAACTAAACTCCCATGCACATTCCTCCTCCTCCTCCCCCCCCCCAGTATCATCTAATTCTAACTGTAATTCTATGAGTAAAACATGAAGGAAAATGATTGCAAGTCCATATGTTGTCAAAGCAAAAACATCCGATGTTAGCAGCGTTGACACCCACCTTGTTATTGTCCAGCGCAGGGTGAGGTAAAGAGAAAAATCTGACTAGCTTTCAAGGTTCTGTGATCATGCTCTGCAACAGACATGTCAAACACAAGGCCCAGGGGCTGGATGCGGACCGCAAAGTGGTTTCATGTGGCCCGCGAAGCCATCCTGAAAATAGTGAGGGAACGGCCCCCTCTGCCTTGGTCCTGGCCTAGACCAGCCGGGAGCCAATGTACAATTTTGTGGTGGCCATCTATGCTGAAATGCATTCAGTCTTAGCTCCACAAGGCCGTCTGGAAACAGCGAGGAACCAGCCCCTGCCGCATCAGCCCTGTCCCCTGGGTGCATGCTGGGGAGGTGTCCCCCTTTGTGAGGAATGAAGAAATGTACCATCTCCTGGAAGTGGCCAGCAAATGGCCCTGGCCTACTTCACATATCCGGCTTGATGGGCTCTGGTGGAGGGGTTTCAGCAGGCAGTGAGGCTCCTCCAGTGGACCATGCCTTGGCACTTGCCCCGGTCCCATCTCCTTCTGCCAGAGACCCTCAGATCTGTCTCACTCCTGCCCAGGCCCCCACAGGCACCCTTGACGCGAACTATGTAGAGCTGGCCACAACCACCCAGTAGGCCACACCCACTCCATCCACGCCCACCCAGTAGGCTGTACCCATCCTGTCCACACACCGCCAGCCCCCCAAGGGCAACCGCAATGCTGATGCGGCACTCAATGAAATTGAGTTTGACACCCCTGCTCTACAATTGTAAACAGCTTTCCTGAAATTTTGGCTGTTTTAGATACTTGATCTTCCCTATGTTCTATGAATCCTGAAAGCATCCAGTTGAACTTTGCTACACCTGCAGGGTAAAAAAAAGTTGTGAAAAGCTACTAAAAAGCTTCTACTTTTGTGCCTGCTAGTTCAGCTAAAGCACAGCCTCAGAAATTGTTCGTTGCTAAGCCCTGGTGGATATCCACAGCAGCAATGCTCCATTTTCTTTGTGGAGGGTTTTAAATATTTAAGAGTTAGAAATTAATCCCCTTTGTCTCCTTTTCCCAAAATAAAATGGATTTCTTCCTCCTATTTTTCCTTGTATAACTTACACCCAAGCCCTTTATCTACTTGGTACTCCCACCTGCAGGTCTTTTCTTTAGAAGAGCTTTCCCAAAATGAAAACTCTGGATGCCTCCGAAGTAATACAGTTTAAAATAATATAAGAAATTTCCCCCTAATCTCACTTTAGATATACTGGGCCGTTTTCTGTAGAATGCGGACATGTTGCTATTAAAGTAACTTCTATAAATATTTTACCTAGCCTTCATCACATTAACAACCTGGCTGTTGTTCAAGGAGGTTTTTAAAATGATCTTTAATAATATAAGGTAGGAACACACAATTGTTGCATTTGTGTAGGGCAGTGGTGGTATTCAAGTAGGTGAACAACTGGTTCTCTGTGTAGATGCCGCTTCTGGACGTCTGTTCTGGGCCTGGGCAACAAAAAATTAACTACCGGTTCTGCCGAAGTGGTTCAAATCGACTGAATCCCACCACTGGTGTAGGGCCTGTAGCATTTAGCACTTAGCCTTATATATATATTGCTCCATCATTGCGCCACTGCATTCGAACCATTGTGCCTTCCTTCCTTCCTTCCTTCCTTCCTTCCTTCCTTCCTTCCTTCCTTCCTTCCTTCCTTCCTTCCTTTCCTCCCTCCCTTCCTTCCTTCATTAACAATAGCACTTAGGCTTATATACAGCTTCACAGTGTTTTACAGCCTTCTCTAAGCTGTTTACAGAGTCAACATATTTGGCCCCAATAATCTGGATCCTCATTTTACCGACCTCGGAAGGATGGAAGGCTGAGTCAACCTTGAACTGGTCATGACTGGACTCCAGACTGTGGGCATACTGCATTCTAACGACTTGTGCCACTACGGGTCCTGAATGCTATGAGGCATTCAGCCCCAAGGTATAGTGGCTAAGAATTGTGGGCATGGAAGTGCCACAATTTTGGAGGGCACTAGGCTGATGTGGTGGAATCTTCAGCTAGACTGGAAGGAGGTGTTAAGAGGGGGTCAAGCTTAGAATCCTTGCAGCATAGAAAGGAGCACAGGCCTGACCTCCTAGGAGAAAACTAGCTGTAGAATAGTAACAGGACAATCCCTCTTCTGTCTTCATATCCCTAACAATTACATCTAGACAGGCTTGGAAAAAATCACATTTTATTTTACTAAATGGAGTGGGGGTATTTCTCCATTATTTTCCCAGAGGAAGGGCAGAGATCTCATTTCTGCAATTGTTTTTATTATATAGTATGTTCACTTGCCCCTTGTTCACTGGAAAAAATGGTTCCAGTAGCTACAGGTAGTCCTGAACCATTCCAGATCCTTCAGAATAGATGGTCTCCTCCAGTACCTCATGGAGTGATAGTAGCAGGTCCAGCTTCGAAGGGCTGCAACTCACGTCTCCCCTCCAGCAGCTGGTGCTGGTCTCTGCTCTGGGGAGCCGTTTCATCCTTACTATGAGGCTGCTTTGTTCTCTGCCAGAGAGCAGCTGCTTAAAAAACAACAACTTGCAATTGGTCCAAGAATAGCCTATTAAGTCAATGAACCCTGAAATCTAGACTCAATTAACCCTATAAGCTCATTCTGCATTCCACCTTTACTTCTTCCAGTGGTCATCTTTTTGATTGCTGCTCAAGCTGATGAAGCATGCCTGCCCTGTTCCCCTTCTGAATTCATTTATGCAAAATTCCTTTCCTTTTCTTTCCTTTCCTTTCCTTTCCTTTCCTTCCCTTTCTCCATTCCTTTCCTTCCCTTTCCCTTTCCTTTCCCTTTCTTTCCCTTCCCTTCCCTTCCTTTCCCTTCCTCTTTTCCTTTCCTTTCTTTTCCTTTCCTTTCCTTTCCTTCCCTTCTCTTCCCTTCCTCTTTTCCTTTCCTTCCCTTTCTCCATTCCTTTCCTTCCATTTCCCTGTCCTTTCCTTTCCCTTTCTTTCCCTTCCCTTCCTTTCCCTTCCTCTTTTCCTTCCCTTCTCTTCCTCTTTTCCTTTCCTTCCCTTTCTCCTTTCCTTTCCTTTCCTTTCCTTTCCCTGTCCTTTCCCTTTCTTTCCCTTCCCTTCCCTTCCTTTCCCTTCCTCTTTTCCTTTCTTTTCCTTTCCTTTCCTTCTCTTCCCTTCCTCTTTTCCTTTCCTTTCTTTTCCTTTCCTTCCCTTTCTCCATTCCTTTCCTTCCATTTCCCTGTCCTTTCCTTTCCCTTTCTTTCCCTTCCCTTCCTTTTCCTTCCTCTTTTCCTTTCCTTCCCTTTCTCCATTCCTTTCCTTCCATTTCCTTTCCTTCCCTTTCCCTTTCCTTTCCCTGTCCTTTCCTTTCCCTTTCTTTCCCTTCCCTTCACTTCCCTTCCTTTCCCTTCCTCTTTTCCTTTCCTTTCTTTTCCTTTCCTTTCCTTCCCTTCTCTTCCCTTCCTCTTTTCCTTTCCTTCCCTTTCTCCATTCCTTTCCTTCCATTTCCTTTCCCTTTCCTTTCCCTATCCTTTCCTTTCCCTTTCTTTCTTTTCCTTCCCTTCCCTTCCCTTTCCTTCCATTTCCTTTCCTTTCTCCTTTCCTTTCCTTTCTTTCCCTTTCCTTTCTCCTTCCCTTCCCCTCTTCTCCCCTCCCCTCCCTTTTCCTCCTCTCTTCTCTATGTACTTCTCCTCTTCTCCTCCTTTCTTCTGCTCTCCTTTTTCATCCATTCACTTCCCCTCCTCTCTTCCTCATTTTTCTCCTTTTGTTTCCTCTCCCAACCATTTCTTATCCTCCTCCTCCTCTTCCTCTCTTCTCTCCTTCTCCATCCATTACTTTCTTTCATCCCTTCTTCTCTCTTCTCCTTCTTACTCCCTCTCCTCTCCTCCTTTTATTGCTTTGATTTGTCCTTAGCTTGTCCTTAGCTTATGACAACAGTTGAGCCCAAAATGTCTGTTCCTGAACAAGACAGTTGTTAAGTGAGTTTTGCCCCATTTTACAACCTTTCTGACCACAGCTGCTAAGGAAATCACTGCTGTTGCTAAGTTAGTAATACATTTGTTAAGTGAATCTAGAACTAAGGAGAAGCTTCCTGACAGTGAGAACAATTAACCAGTGGAACAGCCTGCCTCCAGAAGCAGTAAATGCTCCAACACTGGAAGTTTTTAAGAAGAGATTGGATAGCCATTTGTCCGAAATGGTATAGGGTTTCCTGCCTGAGCAGGGGGTTGGACTAGATGACCTCTAAGGTCCCTTCCAACTTTATTATTATTATTATTATTATTATTATTATTATTATTATTATTATTATTATTATTATTATTATTATTATTAAAGGTGACTTAAATCTGGCTTCCCTGTTGACTTTGCTTGTCAGAAGTTCGCAAAAGGGGATCCCACAATCCTGGGACACTGTGACCGTCATAAATATGAGTCAGTTGACACGCATCTGAATTTTGATCCCACGGCCGTGGTTGTAAGTGTGAGGAACTATCACAAGTGACTTTTTTCGGTGCCGTTATGACTTTGAAAAGTCACTAAACAAACTGTTGTAAGTTGAGGACTGCCTGTATTCTGATAAAATGCTGAAAGATAGAACCCAGATCTTTTGAAAAATGTAGTTCCTCTCTTTTAAAGCTTGAAAGAAAGGAAACATATTACCAGTCTGGGAAAAATAATACTTAATCTTACTTTCCCTATGTGAACCATAGGAAGTCATCCATCTCTCTTCACAAGCCTCCCATGCTTAGGCACAGTTCAAGTCTTGTAATATTTTTAAACCATCTAAATATAACTAGATGCCAGACAAAACATTAACATGAAGTTAGTTCCCTTTGCAAGCGTCTCTGCATGCTACAAGCCGGATTTGTTCATTTTCATTCATACATTCCATTTATATCCAGCCTTCCTATTTAATCGTTGACAGCTATTAAAGCACAAAGTATCACAACAAGATTAGAACCAACGCTGCAGCTATAGCAATCTGTTTTTTCAGAGTTTTTATTTTAAAACAATTTAGCATATATTTCTATGGAGAGCTTTACTCTCTATTTCTCTTTATACACATCAACCCACACAGAAAGTATCTGGAAGGCTCACCAAAATAGAAAAAACAGGGTACAACTGAAATTTAAAAAAAAGCAGTCAAACCAGTGGTGGAATTCAAATAGGTGAACAACCGGTTCTCTGTGTGGATGACGCTTCCGGAAGTCTGTTCTGGGCCTGGGCAACAAAAAATTAGCTACCGGTTCTGCTTTAAAATACAGGTGCCCAATTTGCAAAAAAGGGGGAAAAAAAAAAAGCTGCAATGCGTTTTAGTTCATTCTGTAATTTTGATTGGCAGCTCTACATAGATGTCCAGGAATACCCACAATAACATGGCTTGTGTCGTGTTGTCATTGTGCAAATGATGTACTTCATTTGTATCAGTCAGTTCATGACATCATGATACACCTTTGGGTGTAGAGAAGAGAAAGCAGCAAAGATTTTGTGGGAGGGAGGGAGGGAGGGAGGGGGGAGGGAAGGAAGGAAGGAAGGAAGGAAGGAAGGAAGGAAGGAAGGAAGGAAGGAAGGAAGGAAGGAAGGAAGGTAGATCAAAAGAGTAGACAGTCTGTCCAGGCTGTTCATTTATTTTATTTATTTATCAATTTTAGGCATCACCCATCTGAGTGACTTTGGGCATTTTACAGATAAATACTGCCATACTGTATCTTCGCAACTACATCTTTTCTATTCATAGCCCGTTTGGAAGCAATACATTTTACTGCTCACTGTCCTGCAGATTTTTCTTCAGTTCTAAAAAGCACTTTTTTTCCCCCTTTTGTCCATTAGTTGCTTCCACCTTCTATTGCCATCTCTCAATTTTTTAAAGAGAGAGAGAGAGAGAGAGAGAGAGAGAGAAAGAGAGAGAGAGAGAGAGGGAGGGAGGGAGGGAGGGAGAGAGAGAGAGAGAGAGAGAGAGAGAGAGGCCACTCTATGTATCGGACTGTTCCTGTGGGTGTTTCCCTGACTTAACATTTTTATTGTTATTTTTCGGGTGATTAAAAAAAAAAAGGAAAGCACACAGAAGGCCCCAGACCAAAGAGAACAATGATCTATTCTTCTGACTTATAAATTATCAGTTGCCTCAACCAGGAAAGAGCTCATTAAAAAAAAAGCTGCTTAAATTTTCATCTCCCTTAGGTGAAGTTCTCATGGAGCCTGGTTACAATGACTGAACGCAAAGCCTATTTTTGCAACAAAGCCATAAGACGATCAGCAGAGTCCTTCTTTTGTAGACACCAAATGCCACACTTTGTGTTGTTACCATCGCTTCTCTGTCCCCCTCTCCCCCTAGTTGCTTCGGAGACATTTCCAAGCTAAATGGTATTGCGAAGGGGAGCGACACCTTAAGAAGACCCCCAGGGAGGGTGTGCAAATTGTGCCTGGGAAAGGAAGTCCCTGTTTAAACTGGGGCAATAAAGCATCAATCCCAGTGAGATTATTTATCAGAATTAGCACCAGGAAAGAAAAAAAAAATTGCCCTTTCTTCCGAAAGTGTGCTTCTGATCACATCTGACATTTTCTCCCAAAGAAAATGCATTCCTCCCTCTCCCCCCCCCCCCCAGCAAAGGATATTTTCCAGCCAAGAGCTACAGGCCAAGATTTTCAAATGTGGAAGAATTGGGCACCAGAGAATCTCAGCAACGATCCTAGGTAAGGCCACACTTGGAATACTGCATCCAGTTTTGGCCACCATGATGTAAAAAAGATGTTGAGACTCTGAAAAGAGTTCAGAGAAGAGCAACAAAGATGATTAGGGGACTGGAGGCTAAACCGTATGAAGAACAGTTGCTGGAATTGGGTAGGTCTAGTTTAATGAAGAACAGGACGAGGGGGGACATGATAGCAGTGTTCCAGTATCTGAAGGGCTGCCCCAAAGAAGAGGGAGTCAAGCTATTCTCCAAAGTGCCTGAAGGCAGGACAAGAAGCAACAGATGGAAACTAATCAAGGAGAGAAGCAACCTAGAACTAAGGAGAAACTTCCTGATGGTGAGAACAATTAACCAGTGGAACAACCTGCCTCCAGAAGAGGTGAATGCTCCAACACTGGAAGTTTTTAAGAAGAGACTGGACAGCCACTTGTCCAAAATGGTATAGGTTTTCCTGCCTGAGCAGGGGGTTGGACTAGATGACCTCCAAGGTCCCTGAGCAGGGGGTTGGACTAGATGACCTCCAAGGTCCCTTCCAAGTGGATCATCGCACAGTCAGCCAGATGTTCAGACTGGAGTTGGCATTTTGTCTACCTATCGAGTCCTTACCAAGGACCTGGGATAGGCAGATGTGGATGTTTGATGGTATTACAGATATCGTCGCAGGATGGAAGCAGTTCCTAGTAAGGCCGCCTTTTGCAATTGACTAATAGCAAATTTGTCAATGCCAATGGTGTTCAAGTGGTGCTCCAGTTGTTTTGGGATTGCACCCAAGGAGCCTATTACTATTGGTACTACCCTTGCTTGCTTTTGCCACAGTCTTTCTATTTCTATTTGTAGGTCTTTGTATTTTGTTATCTTCTCCAGTTCTTTCTCTTCTATTCTGCTATCTCCAGGCACTGCCACGTCCACTATCCAGACTTTGTTGTCTTTCTTATCGACAATTGTTAAGTCTGGGGTGTTATGTTGCAGGTGCTTGTCTGTTTGAATTCTGAAGTCCCAGAGCAGTTTAATTTTATCATTTTCTATGACTTTCTCTATTTTATGATCCCACCAGTTTTTGCTTACAGGCAAATGATATTTTTTGCAGATCTTCCAATGCACCATTGTTGCTACTTTGTCATGCCGCTGCTTGTAGTCAGTCTGTGCAATCTTCTTGCAACAGCTTACCAAGTGGTCCACTGTTTCTTCAGCTTCTTTGCATAGGCAGCACTTACTGTCTGTTGGGAATATCGCTGTCAAGCGCAGGAAATCAGGAATTCAGGCAGTTGAAATGAATAGATTGATTGATTGTATGCTAAAAAAATGACCAGTGTGGTAGCCTAGTGGTGAAGATGCTTGCCTCCCACTCGGAAGGTTGAGAGTTCAATCCTAGGTAGCAGCAGATGTTTCTCTCTTCTAGGGTACAAAGAAAAAAAATATATCTGCTGTGAACTCTGGGTGGCATCAGGAAGGGCATCCGGGCAGTAAATGCTCCGCTCCATTCAGTCACCTCGACTCTACCCCAAATTAAGGAATTACAGGGTTGTAAAAAGGGAGTTTTAACATATGCTAAAGATCTCTCCATCAAGACTGATGATGCACTTGACCCCTCCCTTGGGCTCAGCCTGATCATCTCCTACAATCAGGGGAGATTTGATCTATTTTCTCATCCATTATTGTAACATCAACTGGTCTAGTCTATCGTCCATCATTCTAAGGGGGCAAATGGTCTCACTTTTTAATCCTTAAAAAAAAAACTTTCCACATCTATTTCCATTATCATCATCCCCCCGCCCCCAAGATGAGATTAGCTCCAATTCTATTGGCATTTAGAAAATCCTTCAAAATCTGGTTCTACTAACAGGCTTGGAAGGCCCAGGGAAATAGGGAGCCCACAAAGTGGCTATGCTGTATGTAGGATGCTGGTCCCACATTTCCTGCAGTTCTCCTGCTATCACTTTTAACTGCCTGATCAATCAGGGTGGATTCTTCCTTCGTTTCCTACTTTGATTGTTAAGCTACTGGGGGCTCCTCCTTCTCTTCTCTGATGCTTTCTTAGATAGCATTTCTCATTTCATCCACCAAAGTCCTTCTCACATACCATTGTTGTTGTTGTTGTTAATTGCGAAGTCGTGTCCGACCCATTGCGACCCCATGGATAACGTTCCTCCAGGTCTTCCTGTCCTCTACCATCTTCTGGAGTCCATTTAAGTTCACACCTACTGTTTCAGTGACTCCATCCAGCCATCTCGTTCTCTGTCGTCCCCTTCTTCTCTTGCCCTCCATCTTTCCCAGCATTAGGCCCTTCTCCAGTGAGTCCTTCCTTCTCATTAGGTGGCCAAAGTATTTGAGTTTCAACTTCAGGATCTGGCCTTCTAAAGAGCAGTCGGGGTTGATCTCTTCTAGGACAGACCAGTTTGAACGCCTTGCAGTCCAAGGGACTTGCAGGAGTCTTCTCCAGCACCAGAGTTCAAAGGCCTCCATTCTTTGGCCCTCAGCCTTTCTTATGGTCCAACTTTCATAGCCATACATTGCAACCGGGAAAACCATGGCCTGGACTATACGCACTTTTGTTGGCAGGATGATGTCTCTGCTTTGTGTTATTACATAACATAATAACACAACTGGAAGGCATCTTGGAGGTCTTCTAGTCCAACCCCTTGCTCAAGTAGGAGAACAGAACAGAATAGAGCTGGAAGGGACCTTAGAGGTCTTCTAGTCCAGCCCCCTGCAAGCAGGAGAACCTATGTCATTTCAGACAAGTGACTGTCTAATCTCTTCTTAAAGATCTCCAGTGATGGGGCGCCCACGATTTCTGAAGGGAAGCTGTTCCATTAGTTAATTGTCCTCACTGTTCGGAACTTTCTCCTTAATTCCAAGTTGCTTCTCTCTTTAGTCAGTTTCCAACCATTGTTTCTTGTCTTGCCCTCTGGTGCTTTGGAGAATACTTTGACCCTCTCTTCTTTGTGGCAGCCCCTCAGATACTGGAATACTGCTATCATGTCGCTCCTGTTTCTTCTTTTCTTTAGACTAGCCAAGATCCTATACCATTTCAGACTAATGGCTTTCCAATCTCTACTTCAAAACCTCCAGTGATGGAGCACCTACAATTTCTAGAGGCAAATCGTTCCACTGATTAATTGTTCTCACTGTCAGGAAATTTTTCCTTAATTTTAGGCTGGTTCGCTCCTTGATTGGTTTCCATTGTCCTGCCTTCAGGTGCTTTGGAGAATAGGTCAACTCCCTCTTCTCTGTGACAGCCCTCAAATATTGGAACACTGCTATCATGTCAGTCCTAGTCCTTCTTTTCATTAAACATATCCAATTCCAGCAACCGTTCTTCATATGTTCTAGCCCAATGGTGGCGAACCTATGGCACGGGTGCCAGAGGCGGCACTCAGAGCCCTCTCTGTGGGCACGCGCACCGTCACCCCAGGCCTAGGCCTTCAGCTGGGTTTTATAAATCCTTTTTGCTTGAGGCCTCCACCGCCGTGTGTAAAAAAAAAAAACAGGTTCAATCAATCAGTCAATTTCAACTCATGGGAAAAAAAGATTTTGCAAAGTTGGAATTGATTGATTGAACTTTTTAGTCCGACCCAGTTTGCTGTTACCATTGCAGCCACGCCCACCCAATGGGCCACGCCCACCTGGCACCCGACGATGCGTAAGTGGGTTTTTGGTTGCAGTTTGGGCACTCAGTCTCTAAAAGGTTCGCCATCACTGTTCTAGCCTCCCGTCCCCTGATCATCTTTGTTGCTCTTCTCTGCACTCTTTCTAGAGTCTCCACATCTTTTTTTTATATCATGGTGATCAAATCATGATGCAGCATTCCAAATGTGGTCTTATAAAGTGGTATTAACACTTTGCATGACCTTGATTTTATACCTGTCTTAATGAGGCCTAGGGACTGCATTGGCTTTTTTGGCAGCTGCAGTACACTGCTGGCTCGTATTTAAATGATTGTTCAAGATCCCTCTTGTAATTACTGTTAGTGAGCCAGGTGCCACCTATTCTATACCTGTGCATTTGGTTTTTCTTGCCAGAAAAATGGTCCCCTAGAACAGGGGTTCTCAACCTTGGCAACTTTAAGACTTGTGGACTTCAACTCCCAGAATTCCTCAGCCAGCAAAGCTGGCTGAGGAATTTTGGGAGTTGAAGTCCACAAGTCTTAAAGTTGCCAAGGTTGAGAACCCCTGCCCTAGAAGTTTACTTTCGATTTCTTTTACAACTTCATCTATGGTGTGAATCATGTTTATTCTTTTTTCTTCCATTCTTTTTCTAGGGTACTTCTCAGTAACTTTAACTATATAACGATATAGTCTTATTCTGCCTCGCTATCCTTCCAGTAAGTGAAGTTTTTGCAGATAGTCAAGCTTGACTCAATGAAAAACTATCATTTTAAACCATGAAGTCTCCCAGTAGAGAAATGGATTAGAATTTTCCAGAAATGACAAAACTGACCTGTTTGGTCAGAGAGAAAAAAACAAAACAAAAATGAAACAACATAAAATGTTTTTTTGAAAGACTGAAAACTTTTTTTTTCTGAAAGAATAAAGAGATGAAATGGTGATTGATGGCTTTGAAGATTAAGCTGGAGTTGGAATAAGTGAGAGGGTGAAGGGATTTATATAATATCTAAGAGGGAGCTACTATTATACAAAAATGTAACTATCGGTTGAAAAGAAGTAATTACATTTTTTTAAACTTTGGTTCTTTTCTCTTTCTATTTCTCTCATATTTTTGTTTCATTTACTTTTATTTGTGTTTTATTGTATGGAAAAACTTTTAATAAATTTTAAAAAAGAAGTATTATTCTTTTTAACCCTATGGAATCTTTGAAAAAAATATATATAAAGGGTTTAGGACTCTGTTGTCTACCAAGAGGTTAATTTTCTGAACTGTAATCAGAACTAACCAGGCCAGTTCCCAAGGGCCTGAGCAATGCTTTCTGATCATACCCACAAAGTAAGAATGGAACACTATAAACTTGTAAAGCTCCTTCAGTTTCTTTGAAAGGCTATCGTGATACTGAATTGCAAAGTTGAATTTATGCATTCATTAAAAGGCCCCCAAATCTTGCAAACTTTACTCTTAAGGGACCAACTGCAGCCCCTGGATCAGCTTAATTGACTTCTTCTGAACCATTAATGTATGTAAGGACATGGAACAGAATAGCAGAAAAATAACTTTATTGTCACTTGGAATGTGCACTAATCGGCGTGCATTAAAATGAAATTTCACTGCATACAGCTCTCAAAGAGTCACCACCTCTGATATATACTCCATAAATATGACAAAAATAAATAAATAACAGAATTATGCATATACACACATATATGTCTAGTAGTTTAATGAAAAGAAGTAGGGGTGACACGATAGCAGTCTTCCAATATCTCAGGGGTTGCCACAAAGAAGAGAGAGTCAAGCTATTCGCCAAAGCACTGAGGGCAGGACAAGAAGCAACGGATGGAAACTAATCAAGGAGAGAAGCAACCTGGAATTAAGGGTAAATTTCCTGTCGGTGAGAGCAATTGATCAGTGGAACAACCTGCCACCAGGAGTTGTGAATGCTCCATCACTGGAAGTCTTTAAGAAGAGATTGGACAGCCATTTGTCTGAAATGGTATAGGGTTTCCTGCCTGAGCAGGGGGTTGGACTAGATAACCTCCAAGGTCCCTCCCAATACTATTATTCTGCTGCAGACCCAGTTGATCAAACAATTTCAGCTGGGGGGGGCTCCAAGACCCGTGGACTTCAACTCCCAGAATTCCTCAGCTTGCCATGCTGGCTGGGGAATTCTGGGAGTTGAAGTCCACAAGCCTTAAAGTTGCCAACGTTGGACACCCCTGCTAAAGAGTAACAATTTTCAGCTAAGTTTCCCCCCTTTGTGGGAAGGGAAACTTAGCCATCAACCTACCACAAATAACGCCCACATTCTAGATTTGCCAACACGCTTAACCAAGTTAGATCCAGTGACTGCTTTGGCCCTTCTTTGCCTCGTTTCAACCTTCAGTCATTTCATTGGCGCAAGAGAGATGTGAAGTTGTGTGCCATGGCATTTCCCCTTTTCATTCTCCAAAACGCAATTATCCAACTGTGATTAGCTGATCCGATTCCAAGTTATATTCAAATGGAAAAGCCATTTGAAAATTTAGCAGTGCAAAGGGCAGCCAAAGACGACATACTCTGGAAATGCCTTAAAAGAAACCAGAAGGTGTCAGAAGGTATATTTTTGCTGGAAAGACCCTCTCCCCGTTCTTTAAAAAAACTTCTTCCTAGAGAGTGGCTTTGCTTTCAGTAGCAGCCATCTGGATATCTCCCTAATTTCAGCCAACACTCATTAGCATGTTTGCTTTCCGAAGCATGAACCACTAAGTGATGTAGGTAAAGGGACACATCCCAAAAACTGATAAAAGATTTCCAAAACCTAGTCAAATACCATGAGAAACACACAGAGAGATACACTTCAACACTCTTAATTTGCAAACTGTATTTGCAACCACAGACTCCTTTTACAAAGCCACTAATCCTATCTGAATGTTTTTCTCCCCTTTTCTTTTATCCCTGCAATAGAAATGAACCACGTTTATTATTCATCTGCATTTTTTTTTAAACTTGAAACTTTAAAAGGTGTGGACTTCAACTCTCAGTATTCTCCAGCCTATCATCTATCTATCTATCTATCTATCTATCTATCTATCTATCTATCTATCTATCTATCTAGATATCTAGATATCTAGATATCTAGATATCTAGATATTGAGAGAGAGAGAGAGAGATGGAGAGGGAGATAGAGATAGCCTGGTAATCTATATGAACAAGAGTATAATTTAATATAGGCTGTATCTTATTATGATCTTCTTATTGATGTTGCATTGTTTTACAAATGTATTTTAATTCTGTATTAAACTTTGTTTTGTTTATCGTCTATATTGGTCTATCACTGAAATAAATGTAATCAATTACAAATCACATCCTCCACTTTCAGTTCCTCAAGATAAGATAAGATAAGGTAAGGTAAGGTAAGGTAAGGTAAGATAATTTTTTCTGTGAATACACTGACACACATAAAAAATGAAATCCCGTTGAACACACTGGCACACTTAAAAAATGAAATTCTGTTGCCCATTCTCAAAAGAATATATATATATACAGTATATACCCATACCCATACCCATACATACACACACACATATATACGTATATGTATATGTATACGTATACATATACATATACATACACATGTCCATTTTGAATACATAGCGGAAAGAGTAAAGTGGAGAGTTTACAAGGTTGATGCTGTATGGAACAAAACAGTGGTTGAATCTGGATGTTCTGCTTCGGATACCCCGAAGCCCCCTCCTCCCAGAAGATAAAAGGAAAACAGGTCATGGAGAGGTTGTGTAACATTCCAGACAATTCTGTGGACCCCGCTCAAGCATTGCTTATATGCCATGTCCTGGGTAGAAAGAAATAAACTGCCAATACTCTTTTCTGCCGTCCTCACCACTCTCTGCACATCCTTCCTGTCCGAAACAGTAAAACCTTCAAACCACACATTAATAAAATATGACAGGATGCTTTCAGTCACCCCTCTATAGAAAGTGGAAAGGAGAAGGCAAGGAAGATGTGCTCTTCGTCTGATGCAGAAAATGCGGGCGCTGCTCTGCTCGCTTCACCAGGGTCTCACTGTTGAGCGACCAAGCTAACCTGCTTGTAGATTTGCTTCCCAAGCAAATTTATCCCTTCAGAGATTGCAGGGCTGGAAGCTGATGTAATTTGTTATAGATAAGAGTCACAACATTGCTAAGGCCTGGATCCCCATCAGAATAGGCAAGAGCTGGGAAGCCCCTTAACTGCCGAGCACAATTAAGGAATGCACAATTCGCACAGGCTTGCTTTAATGAGTTTGAATGTCAAGTGACAGGGGTTAGAGAACAGAATCATGAGAAATAAAATTGGTGCCCTCTGATCCTCTTTTATTGCTGAGTTCATAAGGGACTGAGATGCTCTCTGAAGCCTTTTCCATGAAATATTTGCACGGTGGATTAAGAGGCAGTTTATTAGGTTTGTCTGCAATGGGATCTCCCATCTGCAAAACATTTGCATTTTAGAGATATTGGTTTGTTTGTTTTTTTCTCAGCTTCAGGCGCAGTCTCTTACAGGAACATAACTTGCTTTCTCCCAGCTAGACGAAAGCGTACAGATGGTCCTTGACTTACAAGCACTCATTTAGTGGCCATATGACGTTAATGACCTTAACAGCGGCTGTCTTACTTAGCGTCCCAAATGCAGTCCTTGACGGTGGATTAGGTGACCGTCAGAACTTTTGATCAGATTTGTCGAGACCCCTTTTTTTCAGGTAGGCTGCAACTTCAAATGTTCACTGAGCGACCAGTCATAAGTCAAGGACTATCCATACATCTGCTTTCAAAAATAGTAAATATTCGTAAATCTTTTGACTCCTTTGTTTATTTTTTTTTCTGTTAGCAGAATAAAAGAGTTGGAAGGGACCTTGGAGGTCTTCTAGTCCAACCATCTACTCAAGAAGGAGACCTTCTACCATTTCAGACAGATGGCTGTCCAATTTCTTCTTAACAACTTCCAGTGTTGGAGCATTCACAACTTCTGGAGGCAGGGTGTTCCACGGGTTAATTGTTCTAACCGTCAGGAAGTTTCTCCTTAGTTCTTTCTAGGTTGCTTCTCTCCTTGGTTAGTTTCCATCCATTGCTTCTTGTCCTGCCTTCGGGTGCTTTGGAGAATAGGTTGACCCCCCCCTCTTCTTTGTAAGTCCTTGACTTACAACCAATTGTTGAGTGATTGTTTGAATTTACAACAGCATTGAAAAAAATGATGTACAACTGTTTTTCACACTTGCAACCATGGCAGATCTCCATGGTCACGTGATCAAAATTTGGACACTTGGCAACTGGCATGTACTTATGCCAGTTGGGGTCATGTGATCACTTTTGCATCCTTCTGACAAGCAAAGTCAGTGGGCAAGCCAGATTCACAACAGGGACTCACTTAACAAAGGGGCCAAGAAAGGTCCTGAAACGGGGTAGAACTCACTTAGCAACTGTCTCACTTAACAACATAAATTTAGGGCTTAGTTGTGTGTTGTAAGTTGAGGACTACCTGTACTGGCAGAATTTTCAACTTTTGCGAAGGGGCTTTTGCCAAGAACAAATAACTCACATTAATAAGGATTACACCGTACAGATTTATACGTTGAACCCTGTCTAAGGGAGGAAATATTCTGTTCCTTTCCAGCATTGTTTAACAGGGTGATGAATCAATGATTTAAATGAAATCAATTTGCAATCTGGTCATGGAAGAAATTGGTGGTGCCAAGCAGAATACTCCAGTTGGAGAGAATAAGTAACTTCTTTCTTCTTCTTCTTCTTCTTCTTCTTCTTCTTCTTCTTCTTCTTCTTCTTCTTCTTCTTCTTCTTCTTCTTCTTCTTCTTCTTCTTTTCTTCTTCTTCTTCTTCTTCTTCTTCTTCTTCTTCTTCTTCTTCTTCTTCTTCTTCTTTTCTTCTTCTTCTTCTTCTTCTTCTTCTTCTTCTTCTTCTTCTTCTTCTTCTTCTTCTTCTCCTTCTCCTTCTCCTTCTCCTTCTCCTTCTTCTTTTTTTCCTAATGATAATAATGATAATGATAATAATAATAAAGTTGGAAGGGACTTTGGAGGTCATCTAGTCCAACCCCCTGCTCAGGCAGGAAAACCCTATACCATTTCAGACAAATGGCTGTCCAGTCTCTTCTTAAAAACTTCCAATGTTGGAGCATTTACCGCTTCGGGAGGCAGGTTGTTCCACTGGTTAATTGTTCTAACTGTCAGGAAGTTTCTCCTTGGTTCTAGGTTGCTTCTCTCATTGATGAGTTTCCATCCGTTGCTTCTTGTCCTGCCTTCAGGCGCTTTGGAAAATAGCTAGACTCCCTCTTCTTTGGGGCAACCCCTGAGATATTGGAAGGCTGCTATCATGTCCCCCCTCGTCCTTCTCTTCATTAAACTAGACATACCCAATTCCAGCAACCGTTCCTTATATGTTTTAGCCTCCATTCCCCTAATCATCTTTGTTGCTTTTCTCTGTACTCTTTCTAGAGTCTTAATATCTTTTTTACATTGTGGTGACCAAAACTGGATGCAGGATTCCAAGTGTGGCCTTACCAAGGCATTGTAAAATGGTATTAATACTCCATGTGATCTTGATCCCTCTGTTAATGCAGCCTAGCACTGTGTTGGCCTTTTTGGCAGCTGCAGCATACAGCTGGCTCATATTTAGGTGATTGTCCACTAGGATTCCACAATCCCTCTCACAATTGCTACTATTGAGCAAGGTACCCCCTATACTATACTATACCTATACATTTGGTTTTTCTTGCCTAAATGTAGAACCTTACTTCTTCTTCTTTTCTTCTTCTTTTGGATGGAAGATAATTTGAGCCTCTGAGTTTCAATTAAACTTTAGAAATTAAAAGTTGCATAGCGTTGGTTGGACATATAATGAGTTTCGAGCCTTCACTGCTTAAAACAATGCCTCGGACTAAATAAATTAAGATTTATTAGGGTTGCTGCCATTTCCAGGAACATCCTTCATTAGTTAAAAATAAAAAAGAGCTTTATTTTTGCATTTGTTTCTACAGTAGAGTCAGCCAATTGATTAGGAAGGGGCCATTAAGTTGTCTTTGTCTTATCAGAAGTTACTTTTTCTGCTAAAATATGCTTGTGGCTTCCTTCTAACAGTAAATTTTAATTTCACTAAAAGCTGACACACACCGACTTAAAGACAGGCTTAAGATACAGAAGCATCTGGACAGACTTGAACACTGGGCACTATCTAACAAAATGAAATTCAATGGTGAAAAAAGCAAGGTTCTACATTTAGACAAGAAAAACCAAATGCACAGATATAGTATAGGGGTTACCTTGCTCAATAGTAGTAACTGTGAGAGGGACCTTGGAGTCCTAGTGGACAATCACCTAAATATGAGCCAGCCATGTGCTGCAGCTGCTAAAAAGACCTACACAGTGCTGGGCTGCATTAACAGAGGGATAGAATCAAGATCACGTGAAGTGTTAATACCACTTTGCAAGGCCTTGGTAAGGCCACACTTGGAATACTGCATCCAGTTTTGGTCACCGTGATATAAAAAAGATGTTGAGACTCTAGAAAGAGTGCAGAGAAGAGCAACAAAGATGATTAGGGGACTGGAGGCTAAAACATACAAGGAACGGTTGCTGGAATTGGGAATGTCTAGTTTAATGAAGAGAAGGACGAGGGGGGACATGATAGCAGTGTTCCAGTATCTCAGGGGCTGCCCCAAAGAAGAGGGAGTCAAGCTATTCTCCAAAGCACCTGAAGGCAGGACAAGAAGCAGATGAAAACTCATCAAGGAGAGAAGCAACCTAGAACTAAGGAGAAACTTCCTGACAGTTAGAACAATTAACCAGTGGAACAACCTGCCTCCAGAAGCGGTGAATGCTCCAACACTGGAAGTTTTTAAGAAGAGACTGGACAGCCATGGAAGACACTCCAAGGAAGCAATGGATGGAAACTAATCAAGGAGAGAACCAACCCCAAAACATGAAGAAATCTCCCGATCGAACAATCAATCAGTGGAATGGCTTTCCTTCAGAAGTTGTGGGTGCTCCAACACTGGAGGCTTTTAAGAAGAGATTGGACAACCATTTGTCTGAAATGGTATAGGGTCTCTTGCTTGAGCAGCAGGTTGGACTAGAAGACCTCCAAGGTCCCTTCCAACTCTGTTATTCTGAAGCAAATGTTGAACTCTGAAGAAACAGGTTAGTTGCCATTGAACTTTGATGTTAGAGACCATTCCTGAATTTTGGGGATCCATGAAAACAAACCAATGGAACATCAAACAAACTAATCCCAATTTCTTACTTAAGACACATGTAATCAAACTTAAATTACCCCACTTTGGACACATGATGTGAAGATCTAGCTTTCTAGAGAAGTCTAGAATTGCTGGCAAAACAGAATAACTGAGTTGGAAGGGATCTTGGAGGTCTTCTAGTCCAGCCCCTGCTCAAGAAGAAGGGAAAAGAGATAACCAGTACCAAGATGGATGGGCTGAATTACAGTGATAAATGGGTATATTTTTTGGAAGACCTGAAGATTCAGGTTGGAGACCAACCCTCCTGGAGAAAGACTATGTAAGACTAGAGTCTCAGGAAAGGTCTCTAAGACCTAACATAGATTTGATGAAACATCTATCTATCCATTTGTCCATCCATAACAGAATAACAGTTGGAAGGGACCTTGGAGGTCATCTAATTCAATCCCCTGCTCAAGCAGGAGACCCTTTATCATTTCTGACAAGTGGACGTCCAGTCTCTTCTTGAAAGCCTCCAGTGATGGGGCACCCACAACATCTGAGGATAAGCTGTTCCATTTGTTGATTGTCCTCACTGTCAGAAAAATTCTCCTTATTTTTAGGTTGAATCTCTCCTTGGTCAGTTTCCATCCATTGTTCCTTGCCTGGCTTTTAGGTGCCATCCATCCATCCATCCTTCCATCTTTCCATCCATCCATCTATCATCCATCCATCCATCATCCATCCATCCATCATCCATCCATCCATCCATCCATCCATCATCCATCCATCCTTCCATCCATCCATCCATCCATCCATCCATCATCCATCCATCCATCCATCATCCATCCATTTATCCATCCATCCACCCAACCATCCATCCAGGGTTTAATTCCAAGAATCCATCTGGGCTTCATGGGAAAGACCCTCTCCCTCCTTGACTTCAAACTATATCTCACCACACTTTCAGACAGTAAAATGAAAAATAATTTAAAATGACATTTTTTAAAAAAAAAATTCACCCATCCTTAGTAAAAAAAAAATATGTGCAAAAGTATGATGGAATAGCAATTCAGTGAACTCAGTGTAATTTTTAGAAGCCCTTCTGGATGTGTAAAAGAACTTCAAATCCCCCCCCCGGCTTTTTTCTAAAACCATTAAGAGTTGCAATGGGAATCACACACACACACACACACACACACACACACACACACACACACACAAGTCAGAATTGATATTGATGGTTGTTTTCATACGTGCTTTGAAGGGCTTGGAAAACCTTCCCCTTTTGAAAAGTCTCTGCATATAAAAAGTTGATGTGTGAGGCTGTTAAAAGAGGTCTGGCTCAGTCTTCTTCCAAGCATGCTAATTTTTTGTGTGTGTGGGAAGTAAATCTGGGGAAGTAAATATGATTCAGTAAGATTCAACAGCATCAAATAACAACAGTCGAGGCTGCCAAAAGTTCAAGAACCGGAACACTCTATTTCCCTCAACACCTGATGTGGTAAGAAGAGGAGAAGGAACGTTCTCTGGGTGGTTTACAGTGTCAGCATATTGTCCCCGACAATAATGTGGGTCCTCATCATTGCTTCATCACTGGAGGTTTTTAAGAAGAGACTGGACAATCACCCATCTGAAATGGTATAGGGCAGGGGTAGGCAACCTTAGCTCTTTTATGACTATGGCCCCTTCACAACTTGTGGACTTCAACTCCCAGAATTCCTGAGCCAGCCATGCTGAGGGGAAAGGGAGAGTTTCCAAGTTGAGCCATGCTGGTTCAGGAATTCTGGGAGTTGAAGTCCACAAGCTGTGAAGGGGCCATAGTTCCTCCATGCTGGCTCAGCAATTCTGGGAGTTGAAGTCCATGAGTCATGAAGGGGCCAAGGTTGCCTACCCCTGGTATAGGGTCTCCTGCTTAAGCAGGGGGTTGGACTAGATGACCTCTAAGGTCCCTTCCAATTTTATTCTGATTGATTGGTTTTATAGACCTCAGAAGGATGGAAAGCTGAATCAACCATGAGCCCCTCATGATCCAACTCCTGGCAGTGAGCAGATTTAGCCTGCCATACTGCATTCTAACATGAGGAGGAGGAGGAGGAGGAGGAGGAGGAGGAGGAGGAGGAGGAGGAGGAGGAGGAGGAGGAGGAGGAAGAGGAGGAGGAAAGATTCAATGATAAGTCCAAAGCTACATCTAACATGAGCTTCCACTTAAACAGGCTCAAGTACTGTAGGAAATCCTTTTTATTCATTAGAAACAATAAAGGCAAAACAATGACCTCTGGAAATGCTTACGTCTAAATAATATGTGAAATAATATTCCTACTGGATAGAATCAGAGATGGCATAGAAATTCTAAATATAAAATAAAATAAAATAAAATAATAAAATAAAATAAAATAAAATAAAAATAATAAAATAAATAAAATAAAAATAATAAAATAAAATAATAATAAAATAATAAAATGAAATAAATATAATAATATAATATAATAATATAATAACATAACATAACATAACATTACAATACAATACAATATAATGTAATATAATATATAAGAGATTCTAGATAGGAATGTCATTTATTTTATTTTTTACATAGCACATTTTGGATCTGCTCATTTCCCTCACAGAGGGACAAGTTGTATTAGTCATCAGCAAAATGGTTAGTTATTAAATGGTTAATAATTTTAGATGTCAGTCAAATAAATGAAAACATAATGGGACCCTTGAGTGCTAAAGAATCGTGGTATGAAAACCTTCCAGTTTAAATAAATAGACCAGCTTTATAAACAAAACAAAACAAAACAAAAACCTTGTCATGTCTCATCACATTTTACTCAGTCAAGGAACTGAAGGTATACCAGATGCTTTTTTTTCTTCACATCACTCATTAGTGACAAGGTAGACATGTATTTTAACGGCTTTGTTCCTTTTCATTTTGAGTTCACTTCTCTTATTCTAAACAATGAACTTAAAATAGAACGATAGATGCCACTTCCAAAAAGATTTAACATCAGCTCAATGTGGGGTGGTGCAGCCTTTCAAAGGTATTGATGGAGATTGCCCTTTTGTTCTTCACTCAAAGTTAACAGATCTGCTAGTTTCCGTTGGTGTTTTTTCCCCCCCCAGGAAACAATGTTTTGAAGGGATCCATCTCCTCCGAAACTGTTGGAAAATGTCCCCCACTTTCTACAAAATGCTTCCACCAATTGTTTGACATGAAATCAAAGGGAGGAGAAGGAGAAGGAGAAGGAGGAGAAAGAGGAGGAGAAGGAATGAGGAAGGAGGAAGAGGAGGAGGAGGAGGAGGAGGAGGAGGAGGAGGAGAAGGAATGGGGAAGGGGAGGAGGAGGAGAAGAAAGGATGAGGAAGCAGAAGAGAAGGAGAGGGAGAGGGAGAGGGAGAGGGAGAAGGAGGAAGAGGAGAAGGAGAAGGAGAAAGAGAAGGAGAAGAAGAAGGAGGAGGAGAAAGAATGGGGAAGGGGAAGAGAAGGAGAGAGAGAAGGAGGAAGAGGAGAAGGAGAAGAAAAAAGAAGAAGGAATGGGGAAGGGGAGGAGGAGGAGAAGGAGAAAGAATGGGGAAGGGGAAGAGAAGGAGAAGGAGAGAGAGAAAGGAGAAAGAGAAGGAGAAGGAATGGGGAAGGGGAGGAGGAGGAGAAGGAGAAGGAGGAGAAAGAATGGGGAGGGGAAGAGAAGGAGAGGGAGAGGGAGAAGGAGAAGAAGAAAGAGGAGAAGGAGAAGAAGAAAGAGAAGGAGAAAGAATGGGGAAGGAATGGAGAAGGGGAGGAGGAGGAGGAGGAGGAGAAAGAGGAGGTGGAAGAGGAGGAGGAGGAGAAGAAGGAGGAGGAGGAGGTGGAGGAGGAATGGGGAAGTGGAAAGGGGAAAAGGAGTAGGAGAAGGAATGGGGAAGGGGAGAAGAAGAAGAACGAGGAGGAGAAAGAATGGAGAAGGGGAAGAGAAGGAGAGGGAGAAGGAGAAGAAGGAAGAGGAGAAGGAGAAGAAGAAAGAAAGAATGAGGAAGGGGAGGAGGAAAAGAAGGAGAAGGAAAAGGAGAAGGAGGAGAAAGAATGGGGAAGGGGAAGAGAAGGAGAGGGAGAGAGAGAAGGAGAAGGAGAAAGAGGAGAAGAAGAAGAAATGTTTTTATTTGTTAATATTTACTTTGTTAGATTTACATTTCAGCTTGATCGCTTTATATGCATCACCTCGAACTCAAGGTGATGAATATAAAGTTCGCTTACCACAACAACTGGATGGGGTTGGTTGAGAAAGAGGGATTTGCCCAACATCACAGGGAGTTTCCATACGGAGCAGTGGTCTTCAACCTGTTTTCTTTGATCTTTGTCCAACACCTTACTCCTTCTGCCACCATCATTTTCTCCTTCCATGAGATAGACCATAGAATAACAGGGTTGAAAGGGACCCTGGAGGTCTTTTAGTCCAACCCTCTGTTCAAGCAGGAGACCCTATACCAGGGGTAGGCAACCTTGGCTCTTTTATGACTCGTGGACTTCAACTCCCAGAATTCCTGAGCCAGCCATGCTGAGGGGAAAGGGAGAGGTTTCCAAGCTAAGCCATGCTGGCTCAGGAATTCTGGGAGTTGAAGTCCACGAGTCATGAAGGGGCCATAGTTCCCCGCCATGCAGGCTCAGGAATTCTGGGAGTTGAAGTCCACGAGTCATGAAGGGACTGTAGTTCCCCCATGCTGGCTGAGGAATTCTGGGAGATGAAGTCCACAAGTCATGAAGGGGCCATAGTTCCCCCATGCTGGCTCAGGAATTCTGGGAGTTGAACTCCACAAGCCATGAAGGGGGCATAGTTCCCCCATGCTGGCTCAGGAATTCTGGGAGATGAAGTCCACAAGTCATGAAGGGGCCATAGTTCCCCCATGCTGGCTCAGGAATTCTGGGAGTTGAACTCCACAAGTCATGAAGGGGCCATAGTTTCCCCATGCTGGCTCAGGAATTCTGGGAGTTGAAGTCCTCAAGTCATGAAGGGGCCATAGTTCCCCCATGCTGGCTCAGGAATTCTGGGAGTTGAAGTCCACAAGTCATGAAGGGGCCATAGTTCCTCCATGCTGGCTGAGGAATTCTGGGAGTTGAAGTCCACGAGTCATAAAAGAGCCAAGGTTGCCTACCCCTGGCCTATACCAATCCAGACAAATGGTTGTCCGGTCTGGGTGTCAAAGGCTTCTCCTTCTGTGAATTTTAAAAACTTTTCTCAATTTCAAAAGTGACACCATAAATTTCATTTTTGATGTGTGCCGTTGTGCCCACAGTAAAAAAAAAAATGACAATAAAGGTTATCTTATCTACATGAGCATGGTGGCACAGTGGTTAGAATGCAGTCTTGCAGGCTAATTCAGCAGTTTGACAGTTCAATTCTCACCAGTTCAAGGTTGACTCAGCCTTCCATCCTTCCCAGGTCAGTAAAATGAGGATCCAGATTGTTGGGGGCAAATATGTTGACTCTGTAAACCGCTTAATGATGGCTGAAAAGCATCGTGAAGCGGTATATAAGTCTAAGTGCTATTTCCATCTCTTTTGACAATCACATATTTTCTCTCCTAGAAGAAAATTTAAGGTACTATTTGGATCCCACAGGGAAATCTGTAACCACATTCCAGTTTTCACCAAGCTTTTGTTTTGAATCAAGATTCAAATCTGCATCAGATGTTATTGAATTTCACATTGAACGAATATACACAATAGCACTTTAATTCTTAGTTCATTTTCCATTCGGCCTTCTTTGATACATGGGCCATGTTCTTAAGGTAAAAGATTCAAATCTGAGGGAGAATTCCCAAACCAATCAGTGATTTATTTAATGAACAAACAGCTTTGAAAAGAGTTAGTAACACTGCCATCTTGTGCTTGAAATCTTTAAGTAGGGTGAGAAATAGTCTATCATGACTAGAAGACTCGGCTGTTTGCTATCGCATCTCTGTTAGGGTAGATGGCCTTTGTGTTGTGTAAAACCTTAGGACCTAAGAAATGCTTCTGTTAATAAGAGGACCTGGTCAACAGATATAAAATTCATGGATGGGAATAGGTAGTCCTTGCCTTACAACCCTTCGTTTAGTGACCATTCAAGCTTACAATGGGACGTTTTTTGCACTTACAACCATCGCAGCAGCCCTAAGGTCACATGATCAAAATTCAGACGCTTGGCAACTGGCATGTACTTGTGACAGTTGCAGTGTCTCAGTGAACAAGCAAAGTCAATGGGGAAGAAAGAATCACTTTACAGCTGTGTTACTAAGTGAACAAAGCTCACTTAAGCACTGTCTCGCTTAGCAACGTGAATGTTGGGCTCAATTGTGGTCATAGGTCAAGGACTACCTGTACTAGGAAGCTTCTCTCTATGGGATATCCTTAATAATAATAATAATAAAGTTGGAAGGGACCTTGGAGGTCATCGAGTCCAACCCTCTGCTCAGGCAGGAAACCCTACACCATTTCGGTCCAGTCTCTTCTTAAAAACTTCCAGTGATGGAGCATTCACCACTTCTGGAGTGGTTGTTCCACTGGTTAATTGTTGTTCCAGTGGTTAATTGTTCTAATTGTCAGGAAGTTTCTCTTTAGTTCCAGGTTGCTTCTCTCTTTGATCAGTTTCCATCCGTTGTTTCTTCTCCAGCCTTCAGGCGCTTTGGAGAATAGCTTGACCCCCTCTTCTTTGTGGCAACCCCTGAGATATTGGAACACTGCTATCATGTCACTCCTGGTCCTTCTCTTCATTAAACTACCCAATTCCTGCAACTGTTCCTTGTATGTTTTAGCCTCCAGACTTCTAATCATCTTTGTTTCTCTTCTCTGTGCTCTTTCTAGAGTCTCAACATCTTTTTTACATCATGGTGACCAAAACTGGATACAGGATTCCAAGTGTGGCCTTATCAAGGCTTTGTAAAGTGGTATTAACACTTCACGTGATCTTGATTCTATCCCTCTGTTAATGCAGCCCAGCACTGTGTTGGCTTTTTTGGCAGCTGCAACACACGGCTGCCTCCTATTTAAGTGATGGTCCACTAGGACTCCGAGGTCCCTCTCACAGTTACTACTATTGAACAAGGTACCCCCTATATTATACCTGTACATTTGGTTTTTCTTGCCTAAATGTAGAACCTTACTTTTTCACCGTTGAATTTCATTTTGTTACATACCGCCCAGTGTTCAAATCTGTCTAGATCTTGATTGATTTGATTCGATTTATTATGGCTGTTCACTCCCAAAAATTTGGAGTGGCCCTAAAGTCTTTCACAGCTCCTCCCCTCTGCTGTCAGGACCAACCAGGACCAACGATGGTCGTAAAAGTTCTTCTTCTGATGTCACCAGTTGTTCTCCCTACTTGATACTTTGACCTGAGTTACTAGCATTTCATTTTCCCACAGTGTCCCAACAGAATCTCAGTCTATGCAAATCTAGCTTTACTTTAATGACTTTAAACAATCACACCTTATGAAGGTTTTCCACATGTGCTAGTATATTCCCATCTGATGTGTCGGCCAACTTCTCTCTGTCCTTTAGCATTGGATCTCTGTACGTTTAATAGCTGCGGAATTTTTATATATATAAGCATTATACAGAACATATTACTCCAACAGACAGTTCATCTTTTTTCAGCTGTTTGCAAACCAGGAGTAGAAAGCAAGCAGGTCATATTTTTATGCTGCTAAACTATAGACAGCTTGACTCACGCTTTATCAATACACATAGACTGAGTTGTATCTTTGCATTTTGATTTAAAACAGGAATAATTAGGGATGGTTGGCTGAACAGTGTTTGTCGATGAAAATGCTGTCTTTTTATTCTTACTCCCTCCCTCCCTCCCCCCCCCCTCTCTCTCAACATGTATCTCCCTTAATCCTATATGATTCCATTTAGTGGTCTTGCAAGCTGGAATTTTTTAAGTAGCATTTATGAAATATTAAGGAAGGGGAATTTATTCACTGACCTGGAAGTCAAATGGAAAGATTAAGCTGGGTTGTGCAATGAATGACGCTAACAATTTGACCCAAAAAGAAATACTTTATCTGCTTGCACAAAAACAATACCTATAGCAATATAATCCATAATTCTAAATACCTTGACAAGCGAAGCTCCTTAAATGCAACATATAGAGATGGAAACATAGACCGGGTATAGATTCTCTTCCTAAATTCCATCCTTTTCTATCAGACTTGAAAAGGAACCCGGGGCTAAGCTACGCAGATGAAAAACCAGACATAACACTAAAACAACAGCCCCCAACCTTTTGCGCACCAGGGACCAGTTCTGTGGAGAAAGGTTTTTCCATGGACCATTGCTGGTTTATGCGGCCCAGTTGCTGATGTGCTGTGGACCGGTGCCGGGGGTTGGGGACCGCTGCTCTAAAGCCAGTCATCTGTACTCTACTACAGTAGACTAAATTTGCCAAGCATACAGGGATTCATTGAAGACCATTGTTGAAGGAAAAATCTTCATCAGGGTCCAGTCCAAACCGGGAATAAACAACATGGCAACTGCTTTAGAAAGAAGGTTGTAGTTTATGGAAGAGGAGAGCCAGACAGAAAGATGGCTCTGGAAGAAAACTGACCACATGTTGCTGGGAGTGGGTTTTTATACCTTCTTGGGCTTTTATTTGGAGTTGTTCCTGTGGCATGAACTTTGACCTGAGTCTGAGTGTGCCTTTCTGGTATTCTGAGGGTGGTGGGTTAATCCTAATGTCCCAAAGGTGATATCCTGCTTCCCTGGCACTGTGGCTGATGACTGTTGGATTTTTGGTGTGAGAGGTTGTTGATTCTATGGATCTTTCTTTCTAATCCCAGCTTCCTGACTCCAATCTTTCTGACAACATTATCATATCTGCAATTCTGCAGACTTGGTTTCTGTTTGGGGCAGAGAGACTTGCAGACTTGGTTTCTGCTTTTAAAATCCTTTAGGGAAATATATTTTGTCTTTTTAATATTCCCCCAAATATTTCTTTCTCTGGATTCTTCCCACACTATCTTGGAGATAAAAAAACAAAAACTGGTAAGCATCCAACTTTAACACTGGTCAAGTGTTGGACATCGCAAAGCATTCTTGATTTGCTCTGATGAGACACTTTGAGGGCAATTTGCTCTCTTGAGCCAAAGAGGGAATGCATTTTGTCTTAAGGAGGCATATTTAGAGTGCCCGGCCTCCTGCTCCACTGCTTGCAAAAGCAGCTTGTAAGGAGGGGCCAAACATCTGCAGAAGCTCTGGAAGAGAGGAAAGTGGAATGAGCTGATTACATCCCTTCACTCATGTTCCTCTAAGCCAGATATGTCAAACACAAGGCCCGGGGACCAGATGCAGCCCACGAAGTGGTTTCATGTGGCCCACGAAGCCATCCTGGAAACAGTGAGGGAATGGCCCCTGCTGCCTTGGCCCTGGCCCAGGCCAGTCAGGAGCCAATGTACAATTTTGTGGTGGCCATCTATGCTGAAACGCATTCAGTCTTAGCTCCACAAGGCCATCTAGAAACAGTGAGGAACCAGCCCCTGCCACGTTGGCATCACCCCCCGGGTGCATGCCTTTGTGAGGAACGAAGAAATGCACCATCGCTTGGAAGTCGCCAGCAAATGGCCTTCACCTACTTCACATATCCCGCTTGATGGGCTCCAGGGGAGGGGTTTCGGCAGGTAGCGGGGTGCTCTCCTCACAGTGCCGAGAGGCTGAGCTAGGCAGCGCGAATCTAAAAAGAAGCACAATGATGCCCAGCCCCCAGCCTACCCGGTTTCGGCAAGCAGCAGGGCACTTTCCTCACAGCTGGGTGGCGCGAATCTGATGAGAAGTGGAATGCTGCCCCCAGCTTGCCCAGTTTCAGCAGGGAGCTAGGTGCAAAGCTGGTGAGCTTCACACCTCCCGACTCAACCTCTCGGCGCTGTGAGGAAAGCACCTCGCTGCCTGCTGAGACCGGGCAGGTTGGGGGCTGGGCAGCCTTGCGTTTGTTTTCAGATTTGCACCACCCGGCTCAGTCTCTCGGCGCTGTGAGGAGAGCGCCCTGCTGCCTGCTGAAATCGGGCAGGCTGGGGCTTGGGCGGCATTGTGCAGGTAACGTTGACTCTCACGCTGCTCATGGCATCCCCTCCCCCAGAGCCCACCAGGCCAGATATCTGAAGTAGGCGAGGGCCATATGCTGGCCACTTCCAGGCGATGGTGCATTTCTTCATTCCTCACAAAGGGTGACACCTCCCCAGCTGCGTTTCTTGCCTGTTTTTCTCCCTCTCTCATCTCAAATATTTTCCCACCACTCTGTTCGAAGGAAGGAAGGAAGGAAGGAAGGAAGGAAGGAAGGAAGGAAGGAAGGAAGGAAGGAGAGGGAGGGTCTGAGGGAAGTCCTGCCTTAGTCCTGCCCTGCTGCCCTTTCACCCTCCCCTTGCCCCCTCCCCCTGGCCTATCCTGGGGTCTCCCATCCTATTGCTAAGGAAGCTTTGGATAAAAAGCCGGGTCTCCTCCCATGAAGAGGGAATGGGCCTCCCTCTGACTTTGCCCTCGTACCCATCATGAGCAACCTGGCTAAGGAGAGCAAGCACAGCAGCAGCAGTCTTGAGGAGGAGTTAAGTGCAGTTGGGTGCCCCCTTGGGTAAGTGGGGCTGGGCTTGGTGCCGCAAGCACTCGAGGGCCAGGCTGTGTGTTTGACCTCTGCTGCCCAGGGCTCCGAGCATGCCACCATCCAGCCCCCCCACATGGCCTGAGAGGAACAGTGAGGCTCCTCCAGTGGACCATGCCTTGGCATTTGCCCTGGTCCCACCCCCTTCTGCCAGGGACCCTCAGATCTGTCCCACTCCTGCCCAGGACCCCACAGGCACCTTTGACTTGAATGATGTAGAGCTGGCCATGCCCACTCAGTAGGCCACACCCACTCCATCCATACCCACCCAGTAGGCTGCACCTACTCTGGCCACACCCACCCAGCCCGCCGAGGGCAACCACAATGCTGATGCGGCCCTCAATGAAATTGAGTTTGATACCCCTGCTCTAAGCCAGGGGTCTCCAACCTTTTTGGATTGGTGGCCCGGTGGGAGAGGGAGGGTCAGGTGTGAATGTAGTCATACATGCGCATGCATGGACAAACTGGCTGCGAGCATGCACACCACACAAACGGGGCTGCGAACATGCGCATGAGGCTCTCAGTGACAGTGGTGCCTGTGTGAGGTTTGTGACGCCACGGCTGCCAGGCTCACAGCAATGCTACCACCAGAGTGAGGCTCGCTCCACGGCCCACAGCGATGCCACCCCTGGCATGAGGCTCACACCGCCGCCCCCATGCAAGGATTGCACCTCGGTCCACAGAGATGCCACCTCGGTGCGAGGCTCACGTTGCCACCCCTGCACAAGGATCACACCACGGTTCACAGTGATGCTGCCTTGGCATGAGACTCGTGTCGCCACCCCCGTGTGAGGATCGCCCATGGGCTACCTGCCGTTTGTGGCGCTGCCGCCGTCCTCACAAGGTTCGTGGCAATGCTGCCACCTGTGTGTGGTGTGCCTCCATCCACCTGCCACTCGCTGTGCTGCCACCCCCCATGCAAAGTTCATGGCAACACCGCCACACACGCTACCACCTCCCGCACACTCATGGCAACGGTGGCACAAGGGGGGGTGAGCACGCACACACACTCGTGCACTGCCCAGCTACTCACATGGCCTAGTGGCCAAGAGGCCACGGTCCTGTAGTGGGCTGTGGCCTATAGGTTGGGGACCTCTGCACTAAGTGATCATGAGAAGACACCTCATTCGAACCTCCACCCACGTAAAGGACCAAGAGAAGATACGGGTCAACCTATTTTTTTTTTTTTTTTAGAAATAAAGCCAGATGTTTTTTCCATCATGATGCCAAAGTTGTGGAATGGCTGTCCTGGAGAAGTCCGGCTGGCCTTTTTCATAATCGCTGTCCAAAAATCAGGGAACAATATATATATATATATATTCTCCCAAAAGGTATTTGGGAAAGACTGATCTCCTTTTGTATTTGCATATTTTATCATTTACTGTGTATTTTATTATTTATTATTATTATTTATTAAATTTGTTTCCTTTCCCCCCCCCTCCCCAATTTCTCCACAGGATGCCTTTTAACCATTGTTTGGAGTTTTTCCTTCATGAATTTGTTTGGCAACGCTTTCTTTTTTTTTAACCACAGATATTTATATGTCAGTTGGTGGCTCTTAAACTATGGGGAAATTGTTTGAATAGAGATTGCAACAACATCCACAGGCGTAATAGCAATAACCTGAAGAATTTAGGACTTCCCTTTCAGCTGATAGTTTGGCTCTCTCGGACCAGAACTGCACAAAACACTTACACAAAAGTTGGGCAGCAAGTAAATTTGCTGGTCTTCATGTTGGAACTTAGCTCCTTGCCAATCTAAGCTCCATCTCTATTAGGGAGAACAAATTATGGATGAGAGCTGGCGACATTTGGTGGGAGGGTAAATCAGACCAGAGGGATTGTCATAGGAAAAGTGGAATAGACTTAATGTCTATTATCCCAGAGGCCAAGGTCAGAACTAATGGGTTAACCCAGGGGTCTTCAAACTTGGCCCTTTTATGACTCGTGGACTTCAACTCCCAGAATTCCTACAGTTTGGGAACCACTGGTATATGGTTTTCTGCTTGAGGAGGGGGTTGGACTAAAAGACCTCCAAGGTCCCTTCCAACATTTTTATTCTATGTTCTATCTCATAATTCAATACCTGGGCATAAGATTTGCTTGCAGATGGCTCAGAATTAACATTTATATCAGGGGTCTTCAAACTTGGCCCTTTTATGACTTGTGGACTTCAACTCCCAGAATTCATCAGCCAGCATGCCTGGCTGAGGAATTCTGGGAGTTGAAGTCCACAAGTCATAAAAGGACCAAGTTTGAAGACCCCTGGGTTAAACTATAAAAAGAAAGGTGTAGGTCAAACATCAGGAGGACTTTGCTGACTATATAAGCTGTCAACCAGTGGAACAGGCTGCTATATGATATGGGGAGTATTTACCAGATGGTGCTTCATAGAGAGATGGTGGGGGCTAAAATGTATAAAGAACGGCTGCTGGAATTAGGTATGCCTAGTTTAATGAAAAGAAGGACTAGGGGAGACATGATAGCAGAGTTCCAATATCTCAGGGGCTGCCCCAAAGAAGAGGGAGGGTCAGCCTATTCTCCAAAGCACTTGAAGGCAGGACAAGAAACAATGGATGGAAACTAATCAAAGAGAGAAGCAATCTAGAACTAAAGAGAAATTTCCTGACAGCAACAACAATTAACCAGTGGAACTGCTTGCCTCCAGATGTTGGGAGTGCTCCATCCCTGGGGTTTTTAAGAAGAGACTGGACAGCCTTTTGTCTGAAATGGTGTAGGGTTTTCTGTTTGAACAGGGGATTGGGCTAGAAGACCTCCAAGGTCCCTTCCAACTCATTGTATTATCTAGTGGTCTCTAGGCAGAAGGCCTTTTCTGCTGTGGCAGCCATGTTGTGGAATAGTCTTCTTCCAGAGATGAAGCTGGTTCTGGTTCTGACTTTTGAGCTTCTGAAGGCCCCTCAAGCCTTCTTTATGCCAGCAGGTCTGGGAACCCCAGGGGGCTGGCAAGCGAGTGAGGTAGTTCCATCATGATCATCATCATTATGAACATCATCCTTCCACCCACCACTTCTTCTCTGAGCTTTGTTTTGTAGTTTTTCATGTTTTTAATGATGATAATTATTTTAAGAATGTATTATATTTTTAGCTTTGTTGTATGCCTCCCAGAGTCACTTGCTTTGTGAGATGGGCGGCTACGAGGAAGATGGGTTGTGAAGATGATAGATAGATAGATAGATAGATAGATAGATAGATAGATAGATAGATAGATAGATAGATAGATAGATGAAAGAGAGGGAGAGGGGGGAGAGAGAGAGAGAGATGGATAGATAGATTAAATGATAGATAGATAGATAGATAGATAGATAGATAGATAGATAGATAGATAGATAGATAGATAGATAGATAGATGGGTGGGTGGGTGGGTGGGTGGGTGGGTGGGTGGGTGGGTGGGTGGGTGGGTGGGTGGGTGGGTGGGTGGGTGGGTGGGTAGGTAGGTAGGTAGATAGATAGATAGATAGATAGATAGATAGATAGATAGATAGATAGATAGACAGACAGATAATTAACAAATAAATAAATAGCTCCTTTTAGATCTTTAGTCCTTTCATAGAGTCCAGAATTCTTCTTACAATGTACTTTAAAAAAAAAAAAGCAGGAATCTCTCTAAGCCATGCATGAAACTTCCAGATTTTTTTTAAAAAAATGAAAACGTGTTTGACCACAAGCTCCCGCCCTTACTGAAAAGCTGGAGCTGCCCCCTGTCCTTCATTTATTGCTTCTTTGATCCTGCGCACCCTTTGAACACTATACTCAGTGCTGGCTTACAAAGTGGTCTGTCATTTGTGGCGCGATTGTCATAATCTGTCGGACTTCTAATGAATAATGTAGCCCCCCCAGAAGTTGCTCTACCTGGGCTCAGCAGTCTGACCAGCCCGAACCTCCTTCGAAGTCTTTCATTTCCCATTCATCTCAGTCACCCAGCTGTAAAAGGCTGATAACCACCCTGTCTTTCCTCATCGTAAAGATTAATACATTAAAGATTATGAGGTTCTCAAGTCATATAGTTAAAAAAAAAAAAAAGGCCAGGTGCGAGAGAGATGCCTAAAGACCATGGATAGACAGATAATTCTTTCTGTAGAGTAAAAAAAAAAAAATAAACAAAAATAAATGAAAAAGAAAAGCTTTTAGCACTGGAGGCAATGAAATGTATTAGTTGTAGGATGCTGACTCATGGCTATATAGCCACGGGGCAGGAATTAAATATTTAATAAAGTATAAAAAAGGCAGTGAAACATTCAGCATTTTACCACTTGCTTACACACTTCCCAATTGCTAGGTAAAGCAGAAGGGGAGGGGAGGGGAAGAGAGGAGAGGAGAGTGGGAGGGAAGAAAGGAAAGGGGAAGCAGAAGGGAGAGGACAGGAGAGGTAGATGGGAGGGGAAGAGAGGAGAGGAGAAGGCAGGGCAGGGAGACAGAAGGGAGGGGAGGCAGAAGGGAAAGGACAGCAAAGGGGAAGAGAGAGGAGAGAAGAGAGGAGGGGAAGTAGAAGGGAGGGGAGGTAGAAAGGAGGGGACAGGGGAGGGGAGAAGAAGATAGGGCAAGGGAGGGGAGGTAGAGGCAAGGGGAAGAGAGGAGAGGAGACGGGCAGGGAGGTAGAGGGGAGGCAGAAGGGAGAGGATGGAGAAATGGAGGAGAGGGGAGAGGAGAGGGAAAGAGAGGAGAAGAGAAGGAAAAAGGAAGAGAAGAGAAGAGAAGAGAAGAGAAGAGAAGAGAAGAGAAGAGAAGAGAAGAGAAGAGGGAGGTAGGGGAGGTAGAGGGGAGGCAGAAGGGAGGGGAGGCAAAAGAGAGAGGACAGGAATGGAGGGGAGGAGAGAAGCGAGAGGAGAGGAGTGGGGAGGGGAGGAGAGGAGAGGAGAAGCGAGAAGGAGGAGGAGAGAAGGAGAGAGGGGAGGGGAGGAGAGGGGAAAGGAGAGAGAGGGGAGGAGGAGATAGAGGGGAGGCAGAAGGGAGAGGAGGCAAGAGAGGACAGAGGAATGGAGGGAAGAGAAAGGGAGAGGAGAGGGGAGAGGAGAGGGTAGGAGAAGGAAGAGGAGAGAAGGGAGGGAGAGGAGAGGAAGAGAGAGGAGAGAGATGAGGCAGAAGGGAGTGGAGAAAAAAGAGACAGAGGAATGGAGGGAAGGAGAGAAGGGAGAGGAGAGGGGAGGGGAGGAGGTGAGAAGGAGGAGGAGAGAAGGGAGGGGAGGGGAGAGAAGAAGAGGAAAGGGGAGGGAGATAGAGGAGAGGCAGAAGGGAGGCAGAAGAGAGAGGACAGAGGAATGGAAGGAAGAGAAAAGGAGAGGAGAGGAGATGGGAGAGGAGACAGGAGAAGGAAGAGGAGAGAAGGGAGGGAGGGAAGGCAGAGGGGAAGTGAGGGGAGAGGAGAGGAGGAGAGAAGTTTACAAATATTGTTGTTGTTAATTGTGAAGTCGTGTCTGACCCATCGCGACCCCATGGACAACCTTCCTCCAGGCCTTCCTGTCCTCTACCATCTTCTGGAGTCCCTTTAAGCTCACGCCTGCTGCTTCAGTGACTCCCTCCAGCCACCTCATCCTCTGTCATCCCCTTCTTCTATTGCCCCAATCTTTCCCAGCATCAGGCCCTTCTCCAGTGAGTCCTTCCTTCTCATTAGGTGGCCAAAGCACTTGAGTTTCCACTTCAGGATCTGGCCTTCTAAAGAGCAATCAGTGTTGATCTCCTGTAGGACTGATCGGTTTGATCGCCTTGCAGTCCAGGGGACTCGCAGGAGTCTTCTCCAGCACCAGAGTTCAAAGGCCTCCATTCTTTGGTGCTCAGCCTTTCTTATGGTCCAACTTTCACAGCCATACATTGCAACTGGGAAAACCACGGCCTTGACTATACGCACTTTTGTTGGCAGGGTGATGTCTCTGCTTTTTAGTATGCTGTCTAGATTCGCCATAGCTTTCCTCCCCAGCATCTTTTAATTTCTTGGCTGCAGTCCCCATCTGAGGTGATCTTGGAGCCCAGGAAGATAAAATCTGTCACTACCTCCATTTCTTCGCCATCTATTTGCCAGGAATTGAGAGGGCCGGATGCCATGATCTTGGTTTTTCGAACATACTGCCTTATAAATGCCATTGTGGCAATGCTCAGATGCAATTCCCCCCCCCCCCACCTTCACTTTTCTTTGTCCGGCTGCAAGCAAAGCGGAATATAGCTGAAAGTGCGAGTCAGTCTCGACAGACAGCTTGGCACAACTGAGGATGCTTAATGAATTATTTATATTATTTATTTATATCCCACCTTCATTATTTTTACAAATAACTCAAGGCGGTGAACCTGTTCAACACACCTCACCTCCTCCTGTTTTCCCCACAACAACAATCCTGTGAGCTGAGTCAGGCTGAGAGTGAGTGAAGGGCCGAAAGTTTATCCACTGTGGGAAGACCATTATTCTTCCATTGTTCGTGCATACAATAATCTTACTCCGGTTACCGTATACCAGGGGTCTTCAAACTTGGCCCTTTTATGACTTGTGGACTTCAACTCCCAGAATTCCTCAGCCAGGCATGCTGGCTGAGGAATTCTGGGAGTTGAAGTCCACAAATCATGAAGGGGCCATAACTCCCCCATTCTGGCTCAGGAATTGTGGGAGTTGAAGTCCACAAATCATGAAGGGGCCATAGATCCCCCATGCTGGCTCAGGAATTATGGGAGTTGAAGTCCACAAATTATAAAAGGGTCATAGATCCCCATGCTGGCTGAGGAATTCTGGGAGTTGAAGTCCTCAAGTCATGAAGGGGCCATAGTTGCCCCATGCTGGCTCAGGAATTCTGGGAGTTGAAGTCCACAAATCATGAAGGGGCCATAGCTCCCCCATTCTGGCTCAGGAATTGTGGGAGTTGAAGTCCACAAATCATGAAGGGGCCATAACTTCCCTATGCTGGCTCAGGAATTCTGGGAGTTGAAGTCCACAAGTCATAAAAGGGTCAAGTTTGAAGACCCCTGCCATCTACCGTATAAATTTCTAACAAAATTGTGGTAAGTTTATTCAGGTAGGCAAGCCACGTCCGAACTTCTATGGACCATATACCTGGTCCACAGAAGTTTGGACGTGGCTGGCCTACCTGAATAAGTTTACCACAATTTTGTAAGAAATACTGAAAAAATGTCTAGTTCCTCACCCTATTTCCCAAAGTCTGAAGGAAGTGACTTAGAAAAATCTCTCGCATGCTCATATAACATGATGTAATTTCTCCTTGTTTTTGTATAGCACCAGTTATGCAAATCCTCTAATAGAATACTGAAAGCTCCTAAGCTGGAGCATCATTTTGCTGCGGAAAATTAATAAGCGGCAATAGTTTTGAAATTCTAATTTGAATGCTTTTCTTTTCAGTGGCACTCATTCCGCGCACTCTGGAATAGAACAGTGTGTAATTAGTGATCTCTGTGTAATTTAAGCAGCACCCACACACACACACACAAAATCTCTCGTATTTACCAAGCTCTCATAAATTAGTGTTGCAAACTATAATTTGTTTAGTTGAAATTCCACTAAGAGGTTTGCATTTTTCATCACATAGTGAGATGTTGTGGGCATACAGTTGAAAATCAAGACTGCCCGAGTTTTTACAATTCATAACAACAGACTGAAGATCTTTTTAAGAGCTATATATTTGGACAGGAACTATTGAAAAAGAAAAATACGAAAGCTTAAAAATTGTCTGCTAGGTCAAATGAATAGACCACCATAAAAATGTAAGAAACACATAACAGAGGGAAAAAAAATAGTAAAATAACAATTACAGCATAAAGCGTAAAGCACAAGCATTTATTCAGCTGTTTCTTTGTTAGGCACTGCCATAATTTACAATGGATAATTCATAACCATATCACAAAAAAGATGTTGAGAGTTTGGAAAAAAAAATCAGAGAAGAGCTACTGAGATGATCAAAGGCCTGGAGGCTAAAACATACAAAGAATGGCTGCGGGACTTGGGTTTGGCTAGTCTAAAGAAAAGAAGAAATAGGGGAGTCACGAGAGCAGTATTCCAGTATCTGAGGGGCTATCACAAAGAAGAGGGGGCCAGATTGTTCACCAGAGCACCAGAGGGAAGGACAAGAAACAATGGTTGGAAACTGACCAAAGAGAGAAGCAACCTGGAATTAAGGAGAAACTTCCTGACAGTGAGGACAATCAACCAGTGAAACAGCTTGCCTCCAGAAATCGTGGGCGCTCCATCACTGGAGATTTTCAAGAGAAGACTGGACATTCACCTGTCTGAGACAATATAGGTTCTCCTGTTTGAGCGGGGGTTAGACTAGAAGAACTCCAAGGTCCCTTCCAACTCTATTCTATTCTATTCTATTCTATTCTATTCTATTCTATTCTATTCTATTCTATTCTATTCATAACGGTCCAGAATATTGTTTCAGATTTAATTCTTGAGCCCAAGGCTGCAAAAATAGCATTTTGAAGCACAGAGTCATAAAGTGGGAAAGGACCATTTGGGCTGCTGAGGTCAAGCCCTATTCAATGCAAGATTCCTAGTCCTAGAGTCTAATGATGGGATCTGTTTGAAGAGGTCCAACAAAGAGGATGTCATCACCTTTTTGGTCATTGGTTGTGTGGGAAGTCAGCCCCTCCCCAGAGAAGGAAATATTAAAAGGGCAGAAAAATATATTTCCTCAAAGGATCTTAAAGAGGCAGAAAAGCATGCCCAGTTTTCTTAATAATCCCAAGTCTCCCTCCCCTGTGCAGAAATCAGATCTGTAGAAATGCAGATGTAATAATCCATTCAGGAAGATTGGAGCCAGCTAGAAGCTTAGGAAGACAAAGACACCTAAAATCTACCTACCCCACCCAAACTCTAAGACCGGACATAATAGGATTAACCCACAGATGCCAAAGGGCATACCCAGACTCAGGTGAGAATACACGACACAGGAAATACAAAGCCTCAAACAGGAACAGGAAACAACTCCAAACAAAAGCCCCAGAGGTTATAAAAACCCACTCCCTACATGTGCTCTCTCTTTTTTCTTCCAGAGCCATCTTCCTGTCTGGCTCTTCTCTTCAATAAACTGCAACCTTCTTTCTAAAGCAGTCGCCATGTTGTTTATTCCTGGTTTGGACTGAACCATGATGAAGACTTTTCCTTCAACAGTTGCTTTCTTGAATGACTCCTAGGAGGTTTTCCTAAGATTCAGTTGGAAAGTGCCTCCTTGCAACTTAAGGTCAGTGCTAATAGTTTGCTAGGAGATCTAGTCAGTCAATTCTAAAGGAAATCAATCCTGTTCTTTGAGCTGAAGTTCAAATATTTCAGCCACCTAATGAGAAGAGAAAGACCCTGATGTTGGGAAATATGGAAGACAAAAGAAGGGGATGGCAAAGGATGAGATGGTTAGATAGGGTCATCGATGCAAGGAACATGAATTTGGACAAACTTTGAGAGGCAATGGAGGACAGGGGCGACCTGGCATACAATGGTCCATGAGGTCATAAAGAGTCGGACACAACTTAGCAACTGAACAGCAACAACAAATACTTTGTTATTAGTTTGTTAGTTTAATTTTGGACCTGTCAGGCTCTAAAACCAAGAAAACATACTAAGTTTCTTCGAAGCAATTTCCTTTATTGTTCCTCACATATAGACAGAATCTTGCTAAACTAAAGCAATCTGCTTGCATCATTAAGGATATATATGCATCCAGTTTTGGTCACCATGATGTAAAAAAGATGTTGAGACTCTAGAAAGAGTACAAAGGAGAGAAACAAAGATGATTAGGGGACTGGAGGCTAAAGCATATAAGGAACGGCTGCTGGAATTGGGTATGTCTAGTTTAACGAAATGAAGGATGAGGGGGGACATGAAAGCAGTGTTCCAATATCTTGGGGGTTGCCACAAAGAAGAGGGAGTCAAGCTATTCTCCAAAGCACCTGAAGGCAGGACAAGAAGCAATGGATGGAAACTAATCAAGGAGAGAAGCAACCTGGAACTAAGGAGAAACTCCTGACAGGTAGAACAATTAACTAGTGGAACAACCTGCCTCCAGAAGTGGTGAATGCTCCAACACGGGAAGTTTTTAAGAAGAGACTGGACAACCATTTGTCCGAAATGGTATAGGGTTTCCTGCCTGAGCAGGGGGTTGGACTAGATGACCTCCATGGTCCCTTCCAACTTTATTGTTGTTGTTGTTGTTCTTCTTCTTCTTCTTCTTCTTCTTCTTCTTCTTCTTCTTCTTCTTCTTTTCTTCTTCTTCTTCTTCTTCTTCTTCTTCTTCTTCTTCTTCTTCTTCTTCTTCTTATTATTATTATTATTATTATTATTATTATTATTATTATGACTTCTTGGGAGGAAAAGTTGTCTTTTGGAAAAAGCTTCTTTGGGACAAGGATACCACTAGTACTCCTATCTGGGATTTTTGTGTGGACTACCTCACAGAGTTAACAAACTCTCCTGTCCCAGAGAAATTCTCTACCCTCTGGTCTCCCATCAAAATAGTGATCAGCCAGAGTTGATTTGTGGAGTTCAGCCAAGGTAAGCCAGGGACTGCCATGTACTGATCTGCAATGTCTCTAAAGAAAAACAAACAAACAAACCAACAAAAAACCCTCCACAATCTTTATGTGACATTTCCTAAAGATCTTAGCAAAGACTGCAGCTGAATGTCCCTCTCAAAGCTGCCCTACCTTTATTATTCTTTCTTTCCAACCAAGAATAGAGAGAACGAGCAGGAGAAAGCAGACTTTGTTCTAATGTTAGGAAAGAGGATAAATAAAAATGCAACTCACTCTTCCTGCAGTGAATGGAGGATTTTTTTTTTCTTCCTGCAGATCTATGGTGGGATGAATGCTATCAAGAACAAAGTCTCTGTCTCAAAAAAAAAAAAAAGTGTGTTTTTAAAAATGTATGAACTAGCAAGTCTGGATTGTACAGTCATTTGAGGAGATGGTGCAAAGAAACTGAAGACTTTGATGAGAACTCCAGACTGCTGTGAATACATGGGGCACAGGAGAAAAGAACAAGAAGAGAAGAGAAGAGAAGAGAAGAGAAGAGAAGAGAAGAGAAGAGAAGAGAAAGGGGAAAGGAAGAGAAATGGGAAGGGAATGGAAGGGAAGGGAAGGGAAGGGAAGGAAAGGAAAGGAAAGGAAAGGAAAGGAAAGGAAAGGAAAGGAAAGGAAGGATTTCCAATGATCATCTTCATTTTTTTCAAATAAATACAATCTTCTTTTACCCCTGAACAGATTAGTGAAGTTACACCCAGATTAATAATTCAAAATAATTCAGACAGAAAACTTCCAAAACAGGAAACTCTTCTATAAAGAAGTCCTTGCAATAGAACAGGGTCAAGTTTTATCAACATCATCTTCTTCTCTACTACTTCTTCTTCCTCTTCCTCCTCTTCTTCTTCTTCTTCTTCTTCTTCTTCTTCTTCTTCTTCTTCTTCTTCTTCTTCTTCTTCTTCTTCTTCTTCTTCTTCTTCTTCTTCTTCTTCTTCTTCTTCTTCTCCTTTTCATCAAAAATAACTTTTTTTATTTCATTCTGCGGAAGAGGGATGTTCTCACTGGCTTTTATGCTGTGTAGTGTTTAATTTGCCTTGAGTTCAATAGCTATATAGTTTCAGGAAGAGAGTCTAGTTTATCCATTATTTTCACTATCAAGTGGTGATTCAACATCTGTTGGGTATTCCCTTAGAGTTGGCTAGGTTTTTAATGCCTAATTTGCATTTCTGTATATTCTAATGTAATTTATATTCTGTGGAATCTGCCTGTTTTTTTTTGTCTGGAGTTAATCCCTGCTTATCTGCGTGTTGGTTTCCTTCTTAGCTTTTTGTTATTGTATTTGAATGGTGTGTCAATGTGGTTTATTCCTATGTGTCTGTTGATGGCTGTTTTGTCTGAATGCAAAGCTTCGAGGAATTGATATTCCTTTATCTCAATAATGGATGTTCCTTTATTTCTATTTTTTCCCCAGGATTTCTTATTCCATTATTGCTGTCAATATTTTATTTATTTCTATTTCATTCCAGTGACTGATATTCCTTTATTTCTATCCTGCATTTCGTTTTTAAGACATGAATAATTCTCATAATTACTAGGTTATCATCATCAATAGTCATTTTATGAGATATTTGCTGAAGTCACATCTTTCAGGTTAGCTCGGATTACATCCAGACAAAGAAGTAAATCTTCTGAGAATGGTTATGTCCACTTTTTTTTCTTTTAGAAAGATTTTTGGTCAACCGAGAAGCCTGTCCAGATGGTTCAGAAGAGAAGTTTGTTTATTCTTAACTAAAGTAGGGAGGAAATAATGCAATTTAAATCTCAGTAGGCAAACTGTGCATGCCCCTGGTTTATTTCAGCAAAGCCTATAAAATTTAAAGCTAATTACGCTTCTTTGCATAATTTGCCCCAAAAATGGGCATGCTTTTCTGACAGCAATTTTGGAAACCAGATAATTGATTAAGAAGTAAAATTAATTGGCCCCACAAAAGCCTAACTAACTCCCATTAGGAACAAGGCCGTATCTGTCCAGGGATAAATCTGAATGGAAAAACATCCATTCGTACTATGAGTTGAATAGTTAAAAGAAATATAAAAACTTAGAAAAACGATGGCAGAAAAAGACCCAGTGGTCCATCGAGTCTGCCCTTCGAATTTGTTTTGTTTTATTTTTAATTTATGTAATTATTATTTTTTAAATTATTTTATTTTTTTTATTTTTGTGGGATGGTCTAAGGATAAAATCTTTCCTTCCTTCCTTCCTTCCTTCCTTCCTTCCTTCCTTCCTTCCTTCCTTCCATCCATCTTCCTTCCTTCCTTCCTTCCTTCCTTCCTTCCTTCCTTCCTTCCTTCCTTCCTTCCTTTCCTTCCCACCTATCTACCTTCCTATTTTCCCTTATATTTCCTCTTATTTTCCTTCCTTCCTTCCATCTTCCTTCCTTCCTTCTTCCTTCCTTCCTTCCTTCCTTCCTTTCCTTCCCACCTACCTATCTACCTTCCTATTTTCCCTTATATTTCCTCTTATTTTCCTTCCTTCCCTCCTTCCTTCTTTCTTTCTTTCCTTCCTTTCCTTTCCACCTACCTATCTACCTTCCTATTTTTCCTTATATTTCCTTTTATCTTCCTTCCTTCCTTCCATCTTCCTTCCTTCCTTCCTTCCTTCCTTCCATCTTCCTTCCTTCCTTCCTTCCTTCCTTCCTTCCTTCCTTCCTTCCATCTTCCTTCCTTTCCTTCCTTCCCACCTACCCATCTACCTTCCTATTTTCCCTTATATTTCCTCATATTTTCCTTCCTTCCTTCCTTCATCCATCTTCCTTCATTCCTTCCATCTTCCTTCCTTCCTTCCTTCCTTCCTTCCTTCCTTCCTTCCTTCCTTCCATCTTCCTTCCTTCCTTCCTTCCTTCCTTCCCTTCTTTTCCTTCCTTCCTTCGTTCCTTCGTTCCTTCCTTCCTTTTCCTTCCTTCCTTTCTTTTTTCCTTTCTTCCTTCCTTTTTTCCTTCCTTCCTTCCTATCTTTCTACCTTCCTATTTTCCCTCATATCTTCCTTCCCTCCCTCCCTCCCTCCCCTGGAGGCAAAGAAGAAGAAGAAGGTTTCTTAACAGACATTTTAGCCAGATGCTTCCAGTGATAACATCTCCCCAATACAAGGATAAAGATCCCAGACTCCGGGCAGGGTTCTGCTCCAGTCTGTTGAATATCAGGGGTTTATGCAGAATCTTGGCCTGCAAAACATTTGCACAGATGGACAACGTCACTGTTTAAAAGAAAAACAAGTCTTGCAGAAAATGGCCTTTTCTTTCCTAACATTGAATCAAACTAACCCTCTTTTAATCAACAAGGTACAGCTTCTTTATTCCCTGAGTGACCACAATAGGGAAATTTCAACAGTTTCTCTACCCCTCCCCTTCTACTAAGCCCCTAGCATTTTTGGTTTGAAAAGAGGTATTCTTAAGTATGTAGTATGCTAAGCCTTATCAAAGAAGCAGGCTGTGCTTTGAGATGCCACAGGAATTGTTAGGATCTTTTAAAAAGTCTCAGTTGAGTGCCTGAGGCAGTTTATGGATTTCTGCCTTTAAGAAAACTGGAATGGATCCTGATAACGCGGCTTGCTTCCCAACCAAAACCCTGGATTTAAATTTATTAGACCCTAAACTTGAAACATGGACTCTTGGAAGAAAGATGTGAGGGTGCTCAAGGTGCGAAGATCAGAAGAAGGATTATGTTTCATGATGCTTATGAGATTTTAGTCTTATTGATCTTCTTAGAACAAGAATTGACTTCCAGTGCAGCACTTTTAACAGATTCCACCCCTGCTCGTGTCGGCCTGTAATTAGCGTGGAGTTGGAAAATCTCACAGATCCATAGAAAAAGAAGGGACTTCAGAAGTTGTCTGATCTGATCCCTGCTCAGTGTATCTCTGCCTAGTGAGGAGAGGAGAGGAGAGGGGAGGAGAGGGGAGGGGAGGGGAGGAGAGAAGAGAGAGGAGAGGAGAGGAGAGGGGAAGGGAAGGGAAGGGAGGAGAAGAGAGGAGAGGAGAGGAAAGGGAGCAGAGGAGAGGAGAGAAGAGGAGAGAAGGGATAGGAGAAAGGAGAGGAGAGGAGAGGAGAGGAGAGGAGAGGAGAGGGGTGGGGAGGAGAGAAGGGAGAGGCGAGGACAGGAGAAGAGAGAAGAGGAGAGGAGAAGGGAGCGGAGGAGAGGAGAGGAGAGAAGAGGAGAGAAGGGAGAGGAGAGGGGAAGGGAAGGGAAGGGAAGGGAAGGGAGGAGAAGAGAGGAGAGGAAAGGGAGCAGAGGAGAGGAGAGAAGAGGAGAGAAGGGATAGGAGAGAGGAGAGGAGAGGAATGAGGAGAGGAGAGGAGAGGGGAGGGGAGGGGAGCAGAGGAGAGAAGGGAGAGGAGAGGACAGGATAAGAGAGAAGAGGAGAGGAGAGGAGAAGGGAGCGGAGGAGAGGAGAGAAGAGGAGAGAAGAGGAGAGAAGGGAGAGGAGAGGAGAGGAGAGGGGAAGGGAAGGGAAGGGAGGAGAAGAGAGGAGAGGAGAGGAAAGGGAGCAGAGGAGAGGAGAGAAGAGGAGAGAAGGGATAGGAGAGAGGAGAGGAGAGGAATGAGGAGAGGAGAGGAGAGGAGAGGGGAGGGGAGGGGAGCAGAGGAGAGAAGGGATAGGAGAGGAGAGGAGAGGGGAGGGGAGGAGAGAAGGGAGAGGAGAGGACAGGAGAAGAGAGAAGAGGAAAGGAGAGGAGAGGAGAAGGGAGCGGAGGAGAGAAGAGGAGAGAAGAGGAGAGAAGGGATAGGGGAGGGGAGGGGAAGGGAAGGGAGGAGAGGAGAGAAAAAAGGGAGGGGAATCAACATGTACACACAGCCAAGCCCTTCAAGTATCACCTTAGACACACAAGTATCACCTTAGACACACTTCCACACCCAGAACAAGATCCCCTATAAAACAATCCCTCTGTACTCCATTTTCTCTGTAGCTGCCCCCATAGGCAAATCTCTTTGCTTTCCAAGCAAATAATTCTCCTTTCTTCACGGCGGTCTGGATTTCGTTTTTATTTTTTCTTATGCAAACCCGGCTAGAGTTGGAAGCCCAAATTATGTTCCACTCATGCCAGAATAAAATAAATAAATACATTCCTTTCTGAAGGAAGGTTGACATTGGATCCTTCTTGGTTTTAGCCAGTTTTTTGGGACTGCCTAAAGGGAGTGGATTTGTGCTCCTTTAAAACAACCCAAAAGATCAACTCACTGAGCACACTGTGAGGAGCAGAAGCTCCTTTTAATGGTCGACTGAGAGTAAATGAAATGGAGGCATAGTGAACGCTTGATAATGAGATTTAATTATTTTCAATAGGCAGTGAAATTCCCCCGAGAGGCCTGTCTTTTGCTTACTGTAAGCAAAGAAAAACAAAGTTTTTGAAGTGTAACGTAGATCTTCAACTCTTCTCCTGCCCACTTCCTTTTACAGCAGTCTGCCTTTGGGAGGAAAAAGAAAGAAAAAGAAAGAAAATTGGGTCTAATAAAAAAAATGTTAGATTTTGGTGCAGAGACACTTTCTGTTCTGAGTTGTCTTGAAAATGTCAAGTCAAGTTGCAGCTTAGCCCCGAAACAGAGAATATATTGCTTTTCGTCTAGGTTTATGCACCACAAGCTTTTCCCCACTGGTTTGTCGATATCTAATATACCTTTATTAGATGTCTGTCTCTCCATGTCTTTCATTGCCGGTGGTCTCTTTAGGACAGGGGTCTTCAAACTTGGCCTGTTTTAAGACTTGGGGACTTCAATTCCCAGAATTCCTCAGCCAGCCAGGATTTCTGGGAGTTGAAGTCCACAAGTCTTAAAGTTGCCAAGTTTGAAGACCCCGAGGTAAAATAAATAAATAAAATAATAAAATAAAGTGAAGTAAGGTAAAGTAAGATGAAGTAAGGTGAAGTAAAGTAAAGTAAGGTAAAGCAAAGTAAAGTAAAGTAAAGTAAAATAAAATAAAATAAAATAAAATATCTCAGCTGGTTATGTTTTGTCTACAGAGCCTAATTTAGGCAGAGTGTGCACAGTCTTATTGCACTGAGATAATCCAGGAGTAAACACAGTAAACAGTGGTTTGTATAAAATGGTGGTTATCTTACACTATCTACAATATCATACACCAGGAATAACTTACATACACGTGCTAATGCAGCAGGATCCAACAAACCACAGTCACAGCAGGAAACGGAAGAGAGGGAACACATCAGCAGAGCTCTCCCTTTATACAAAGGCTCTCAAAGAGACACAGACCCTGCTGAGTCATTCCCATCATTACCATTACATCTTACAGCTTACACTACATAAGCTGGTTAGCTGTTAAATCAATACCTTGACAAAGTCCTCGACTTACACTGAGTGACCGTTTGAAGTTACAACAAGCACTGCAAAAAAAGTGACCTATGACCGTTTCTCACACTTTTTCACATTGTTTTCCACTATTGAAGAAGCTGTCACAGCCTCCCTGTGGTCACGTGATCAAAATTCGGACACTTGGCAAGGGGCTCGTATTTATGACGGTTGCACTGTCCCGGTGTGTGTGTGTGTGTGTGATGCGATTCCCCCTTCTGCGACCCTCTGACAAGCAAAGTCAATGGGGGGAAAAGCAGATTCTCTTAATGACTACATGATTCTCTTAACAACCACAGCAATTCAGTTAACAACGGTGGCAAGAAAGGTCGTAAAATGGGGCAAAACTCATTTAATGACTTCCTCGCTTAGCAACAAAATTTTGAGACTCAGTTTTGGTCGTAAGTCGAGGACTGTCTGCATTCACTTTATGTGGTCATAAGTCGAGGACTACGTGTATTCACAACAATGAAGTGAATACCGGCGGTCCTCGGCTTACGACCATTCGTAAGTCCACTAGCTGTAGATTTTCTTTTTTCTTCTTCCTTCCATACAGGACTCCTCAATTCACAAACATTTGTAACATTTAGTAACCATTTGAAGTTACAACGGCAGTGAAAACAGTGATGAATAGCAGGTCCTCATACTTATGACTGTTCCAGCAGCCCTACACTCACAGTATCAAAATTACTTCTCACCTGGACATTTTGGACTCCATTGTGGTGGTAAGTTGAGAACTATTTGTACCTTCCTCCTGGCTGTAACCATAAGAAAGGCTGAGCGCCAAAGAATGGAGGCCTTTGAACTATGGTGGTGGAGAAGACTCCTGCGAGTCTCCTGGACTGCAAGGCAATCCAACTGGTCAGTCCTAAAGGAGATCAACCCTGACTGTTCTTTAGAAGGCCAGATCCTGAAGATGAAACTCAAGTGCTTTGGCCACCTAATGAGAAGGAAGGACTCCCTGGAGAAGAGCCTAATGCTGGGAAAGATGGAGGGCAAGAGAAGAAGGGGACGACAGAGAATGAGGTGGCTGGATGGAGTCACTGAAGCAGTAGGTGTGAGCTTAAATGGACTCCAGAAGATGGCAGAGGATAGGAAGGCCTGGAGGAACGTTGGCCATGGGTGGACTCCAGAAGATGGGTTGGACACAACTTCGCAATTAACAACAACAACCTGGCTGTAAATTGAGTAACATTGGGGGAAAAAAAAACATTTTTAAAGAAGAGACCGGTCACTTGTCTGAGATGGTATAGGTCAGGGATAGGCAACCTTGGCTCTTTTATGTCTCATGGACTTCAACTACCAGAATTCCTGAGCCAGCATGAGGGAAACTTTGGCCCCTTCATGACCTGTGGACTTCAACTCCCAGAATTCCTGAGCTAGCATGGCTCAGCTTGGAAACCTCTCCCTTTCCCCTCAGCATGGCTGGCTCAGGAATTCTGGGAATTGAAGTCCACGAGTCATAAAACAGCCAAGGTTGCCTACCCCTGGTATAGGTTCTCCTGCTTGGGCAGGGGGCTGGACTAGAAGACCTCCAAGGTCCCTTCCAGCTCTATTCTATTCCTCTATTCCAACCCTGCTTAGGATTTTGCCCAGATTCCTTTCCTTTCTCTCTACTGCCAGCTCTTCCACAGATTTAGCATTTTGACATTCTCGTTTCTACGGAATGACTTTTTCCACCTCTTCCTGAAACAGAAGCCCCCAGCGGCGATCTGCAAAGGAAAAAAAAAATATCGTGCAGTTCTCCAAGTTGTCTCTCTTTTTTTTTTCCTTTATTGGCCTGAACGCAAACGGGCCAAGAAATCTCGTGGAGCAATCCTTGCTTCCGGTTCACTTGAGGAAAGGGCCTTGGAGTGTAAAGAAGGTCCCCCTCTCCAGAAGCCTGCAGGGAGAGGAGAAGTGTGAAAAGCCTCTTGGAGCAAGCGAGAAGAAGCAGGCCCAGTGGACATCTTTCAGATTAGTCATTTTAAACACCCGAAGCACGAAACAACGTCTGCACCGGCTGCGATCAAACCCAGATGCAGCCAAAAAGTAAAAAAATGAAAACATGTCGGGATGGAGCTTGGATAAAGGCCAGTGCGCAGCAAACAAAAACGAAGCCCCTCCGGCTGTTTCATCTCCGCTCTCAGTTTTTTTGCCTACTTATTGAATTTCAGTTTCTCCCCACCTATTGTGTTCCATTTCTTCTCCTCTCCGGGAAGTCTTCCTGCTTCCATTCTCCACGAAGCCTGCCATGCGCTACGATTTCTGACTCTTCCTGAACAAGTTACCAAAGTTAGCCTCAAGCACCAGCTGCTCCACTGGGCCAACAGCAGGCACGCAGGCAGACTTTGTTCCCTACCTTCTAATCAGGAGAAAATTAGCAGCACTTTTCTGACCAAGCCTTAGAACAGTTTTCTAGTTTAGATCTGAATCACAGGGCAAACTGCAGTGATGTCTTGAGGAGAGGAAAGGAAAGGAAAGGAAAGGAAAGGAGAGGAGAGGGGAGGGGAGAGGAGAGGAGAGGAGAGGAGAGGAGAGGAGGAAAGGAAAGGAAAGAAGGAAAGGAGAGGAGAGGAGAGGGGAGGGGAGAGGAGAGGAGGAAAGGAAAGAAGGAAAGGAAAGGAGAGGAGAGGGGAGGGGAGAGGAGAGGAGAGGAGAGGAGAGGAGGAAAGGAAAGGAAAGAAGGAAAGGAGAGGAGAGGAGAGGGGAGGGGAGAGGAGAGGAGGAAAGGAAAGGAAAGGAAAGGAAAGGAAAGGAAAGGAAAGGGAAAAGAAAGGGAAGGGGAAGGGAGAAGGGGAAGGGGAAGGGAAAGGAAGGGAAGCGAAGTGGATGAAGGGAAGAAGAGGAGGGGGAGAAAGAGAGAAGACAGAAGGAGGAGGAGAAGAAGAAAGAGAGGACAAAGAAGAAAGAGGAGGAAGAGAGAAAGAGAAAGAGGAGGGGGGACAGAGAAAGAAAAAGAAGAAGACGAAGACGACGAAGAAGAAGAAGAAGAAGATGAGGAGGAGGAGGAGGAGGAGGAGGTGGAGGAAAGGAGAGGAAAGGAGGGAGGAAGAGAAGGAAGGAAGGAAGAAAAGAAGGAAGGAAAGAAGGAAGGAAGGAAGGAAGGAAGGAAGGAAGGAAGGAAGGAAGGAAGGAAGGAAGGAAGGAAGGAAGGAAGGAGAGAGGACAGAGGGAGGGAAAAAGGATGGATGGAACCTTACATTAGTTGCTTGGGTCTCATTCATAACCAGCTGAATACAAATCCAGCAAGGTCTGGAAGGCTTTGTCTGGCACAGCTGATGACATAAACCTTTCTCTTGCCATTCTGTAAGAGCCTGAAGATATATTTCTTCTGGGGAACATCTGGTGATTTCTTTTATTTATTTAAAGCAGACCTCACATCCATAGATCAGGTTAAACATCACATAGGGTGGGAACCAGACAATCAAAATATATCTACAGGTATAAACACCAGGTGCATCACTGATATTAAATGAAGAATCCAATGTCAGAGGGAACAGCATTGCAACATGCTGAAGGAGCAGGTAGAGTCACGCTGAGAGACAGCTATTCAGGCACAGAAAGCAAAAATGGAAGATACTTGTCCAGCACAGCCCTACCCCTGTCCTAGGCTGCATTAACAGAGGGATAGATTTAGATCACATGGTGTTAATACCATTTTACAAGGCCTTGGTAAGGCCACACTTGGAATACGGCACCCAGTTTTGGTCACCATGATGTAAAAAAAAAAAAAGATGTTGAGACTCTAGAAAGAGTGCAGAGAAGAGCAACAAAGAGAATTAGGGGACTGGAGGCTAAAACATACAAGTGGTACCTATTTATCTGCTTGCATTTGAATGCTTTCAAATTGCTAGATGGGCAGGTGCTGGGTTTCATCATATAATAGATGGATGGTACACCACTGGATTTATTTTAAGTAGCCCAGGGAAAAGTACTGATTCAGGGAAAAAGCAAAAAATAGTAGTGGGGAAAAAAATTACAACCTTCTGTGTACAAGGCAAGGGTAATAGCCACTGCGCTATTGCTTCATTTCTGTAAAAGTAACTCTAGTCTAGAACATACTAGAGACCATTGACTAAAGCATTTTTTTTTCTTTTGCAAAGTAACTCATGGGATTTAGCCTGTAATGAAATTCACCAGTCAAAACAGATAGTTGCCCTTGAGGTCACTAAGGGGAAAAGGAGTAAAAATCTGTGAGGTGTGATCAAGTTTCTCTCTCTCTCTCTCTCTCTCTCTCTCTCTCTCTCTCTCTCTCTCTCTCCCTCTTCCCCTCTCCCACTCTCCCTCTCTCTGCATCCATCCATTCATCCATCCTTCCTTCTCTCTCCCTCCCCCTTCCTCTCTCTCCTCCTCCATCTCGCTCTCCCTCCCTCCACCTCCCTGTCTCTCCCCCTCCCTCTTCCTCCCTCCCTCTCTCCCCCTCCCTCTCTCCCTCTCTCCTTCTCCCTCCTCTCTCTCTCACTCCCTCTCTCCCTTCTCCCTCCCTCTCTCTCCCTCCCCCTCTCTCCCTCTCTCCCTTCCCCCTCTCTCTCCCTCTCTCTCCCTCCCTCTCTCTCTCCCTCCCTCTTTCTCTCTCCCTCCCTCCTCTCTCTCTCTCTCCTCCCCCCTCTCTCCCTCTCTCCCTTCCCCCTCTCTCTCCCTCTCTCTCTCCCTCCTCCCTCCCTCTCTCTCTCCCTCCTCTTTCTCTCTCCCTCCTCCTCTCTCTCTCTCTCCCTCCCTCCCTCTCTTCCTCTCCCCATCCCTCCCTCCTTCCTCTCTCTCTCTTTCTCTCTCTCTCTGTATGTCTGTCTGTAAAATGTCACTCATAGCATTCTGTTAGTCTCAACCTGCAGGCCGTTTCCAGGTGCTAAAAATAGGCCATTGAGGAGAGCTGTCATAAGGAACATAAAGGGCATTGTGTATTTGCCAAAGGCCCACTTTTTTAACACAGGAAATACAGCTTGTCCTATCCTTGTATCTTCTGAAGACTAATAGCAAAGTACAGATGTTGCAGGGGGCAAGCTTTCTATTTCTTTGCCTTTCCCCAATAAAACAGCAATAGACTCCTATTTACAAAAGCTCCCTTCAGGCTACATTGCAAAGAGCATCAAAACGGAGGGCCTGGAGTGGTTTCCACCAAGACGCCTGCTTTGGTGAGGTGGCGATTTTCTTTCTGATTGATGTCTTGACCTTTTTGGACTTCATCCTCCTTCTGCTTAGGACAGAAGAACAGCTGATCAATGGAGGTGAAAAGAAAGAGGGAAAAAGTGCCGTAGAAATCAGTTCAATCCAGTCTACACTGCATAATTCAGGTGTACATGTGTTTGTGTGTGTGTGTGAGTGAGAGAGAGCTGTCTCAAGCTCCTGAATCAAGGATGGAAGATTAATTGAATACATTTAATAAAATGCAGTCATCTGGACAAGCCTGCATATAACACACACACATATCACACACACACATACACACACACACACACACACACACACATGCAGGTCTTGGCATATTTGGGTCTTTTCCCGTGTAAGATTGAGAGTATCTTGGTGATGTTTTGACGAGGTTCCACTCGTCATCTTCAGGCTGGGGTCTTCAGCTTCGTGCTGGTGCGAGCAAAGTGTGATCGGAACTGCCGTCTCTATAAATATTGGTGGGGGTGTGTGGAGTGCTGGCTTAGTTGCTGTAGGTGGTTGGTTGGCTGTGTTGGAGTTATATATATAGTGTGTGTGTGTATATGTATATACATATATAGAGCGCAAAAACAGCCGGTCTCATAAGTAAGCTTCCAAACCTCTGGCATTTTACTCTGACAACATCGGCAGTTAGCCAACGAAAGCTAAGTTTATTAAACAGTTTTGTTTGTATTTATCCTGGCGTTCGATTGTTCGCCTTGCCTACCCTACAAGGTTCCATCCCAAAAAGGTGCCGGAACTCCATTCTGGGTGTTCTATGAGAAAAAAAGCCCTGTATATATCCGACGGAGATTATTAAATGGCACAGTGGACCACACCGACCACGCGTTGACGCACAAGACAAGGCGACATGCACACAGCCCATATGAATGACCCTACCTTACATCAACGGAGTATCAGAAGAAACGGCCAGACTGCTAGCCCCCTTCAACGTGAAGGTAGCTCATAGACCAGACCAGACTCTCTGCGCTAGGATCGTGCGCCCCAAGGTTCCACTCTCCACTGGAGAAAAGTCCTCGGTAATATATAAAATTAATTGCAAGGATTGCCCCTGCAATTATGTTGGTGAAACCTCCAATAGACTTAAGACCAGGGTCCACGAGCATGAGCTGGCAATTAAGAGAAGAGAGCAATATTTACAGGTGTGGACTTACATGGCTGACTACGGCCATGAATTTGACCTCACCAACATCGAGGCCATATCCCAAGATAACACCAAGGGAGGCCGCCTCCTCAAAGAAACCTGGCTGTCAGACAAACACTCCATCAATCACCACATAGAGCTCCCTCCAGCATATCACATACTAAGGGGATGGGAAGGACGGGGTGCTAATTGGAAACACAGGGGACCAACTCACTCCATACAAGATCAGACAGGGGAGGTGATCACAACCCTGAGAGAGAGAGCGATGAACTGGGAATACACCCCACAAGTAAAACGACGTCTCTAACCCATTTAAAATGGAAGAGGAGAGGAGGGATGACACAATGCCAGCAAATAACCCATCCCCAGGAGCTGATGTCCAGATCCATGGAAGAACAAGGAGGATGAGAAAAAACATGAGGGAAATATATCCCACAGGTGTCCAAAGCACAAACAACTCAATCCAGTCAGGACGAGGGAAGGAGAACAACAAAAAGCTACCATCAGATGGCTTCCCCCGAGGGGCATACACCCATACCAGGGAGAAGGGAAAAGTTCTGATATACCTCGTTGATGACACCTGGCCAGACAGACAAGCGGACGAACTAACGAGGAAGGTAGCAAATGAGAGGCAAAAGCACCTGGACACCCCCCTGGATGACGATAGATCAGTGGTTCTCAACCTTTTTAATGCCGTGACCCCCAACCGGTTGTAAGTCAAGGACTACTCAACTGGTCGTAAGTCAAGGACTACTCAACTGGTGCAGCACCATTTGCAGAATGGGACTTTTGGCGGGCTCAGCAGGGCAGAGACAGCCAGGACAATTCCTATTGGCTTTTGAAAGCCAATAGAATTAAACTCTATTCAAGAGAGTCTATTCTATTGGCTTTCAAAAGCCAATAGAATAAAAGGGAGTAGCACAGCTAAGGAAAAGGGGAAAAATGGGTTAGGGTTAGGGTTGTTGGCGACCCTCGTGAAATGGTCGTTCGACCCCAAATGGAGTCCCGACCCACAGGTTGAGAACCACTGCTACAGATGCAGGGAAGAGGCAATAGAACTTAAGAATGAGGAAAATGCACCAGAGGCGTGCCTCCTGAATGACTCGGCAATAGAATTACGGCCCCAATCAACGGGAGAACAGGCGAGTAATAGTGAGCACAAATGGGATAGGTATCTCCTGCGCTCCCATATATGTACTGAGGGGGCAATGAGGGTAACAAGTAGTGGAGCCATTCCAAAGACACGCCCGGTTAGCAACCCATTAACACACACAGGAGCTCATCCCTTAGCGAGGGGGGGGGCAATAAGAAACAGGAACAATGAGACGACCAACCCCCAGGAGTTTACACACGGGCAAGAAAAGCAACAGAGCTGGCAAATAGAAGAACAGAGCTTGAAGCACACACGCTAGATCACAGGTCGGCAACCTGCGGCTCCGGAGCCGCATGCGGCTCTTTGAGCCTTCCCCTGTGGCTCCCAGCCTCCTCTGCCTTTGCAGAGAGAGAGAGACAGAGAGAGGCAATTGCGCTTCCCTACTTCAATCTCTGTGTGTGTGTGTGTGTGTGTGTGTATGTTGTGTGTGTGTGTGTGTGTGTGTGTGTGTGTGTGTGTGTAAAAGAGAGCGCACTCACAGTGTTCTCCGAGGAGCTGAAAAGCTTTCTGGGCGGAGCTCCTCCCTTTGCTGCGTCTCTGAAGGAAGCAGGAAGCAGGAAGGGCAGGAGAGAGCTAGCTAGCCCAGCTAGGCTGACTCAGGAATTCTGGGAGTTGAAGTCCATGAGTCATAAAAGAGACGAGGTTGCCTACCCCTGATCTTGTTGGACAATAGCTTGAAGCTTGCCAGGTGAGCAGCAGATAGGAGAGGGGGGGGAGAAAGAGAGAGAGAGAAAGAGAGAGAGAGAGAGGGAGGGAGGGAGAGAGAGAGGAGAGAGAGAGAGAGAGAAAGAAAGAGAGTGGGGGAAGAGGAGTGGTACACCAAGGGCAGATAGAGAGGGAGGGAGAGAGACAGAGAGAGAGAGAGACATCTAAAATGAAGATAACACTGCATATATCCTTTTTTTAACCTGTGTGTGTGTGTGTGTGTGTATATACACATACATACATACATACATACATATACATATACACACACACACACACACACAAATACCCCCCACACACACACAAACACACAGACCTATAATAAAGGTACAAAAAGGATATATGCAGTGTTATCTTCATTTTAGATATCAAAAGGGTTTTGCGGCTCCCAGTGTTTTGTTTTTGGTGGGAAACGGGTCCAAGTGGCTCTTTAAGTGTTTTGGGTTGCCTACCCCTGCGCTAGATAGTGCAGCAATACAGAGGCAAACTAAGATGAATGAGGGGGGTGAGGAGAGACAACGGGGAGCAGATGAACAGTGGATCTCCAGGTACCCACATACACACAAACAACAGCAATTGGAGAGGAGAGGACAAGTTTAGAAATGGCCCCTTTAAGAACTACACAGCCAATGCTAATTAGCAGATCAATGACCTGATCCAGGGTCAAAGCGCAGAGGCAGCCAGCCACATAAAAACAGACCCCCGGATCCAGCATTTTATACCCTGACGATGTCAGTAGTGTGGCCGACGAAAGCTTGGTTTTGTACATTAAACATTTGTGTTTATGATTTTGTCCTGGTGATCACCTTATTTTATTTCACATTATATATATATATATATATATATATATATATATATATATATATATATATATATATATATATATATGTCTAATTACATTAAAAGTTCGAATCCTGGGTGATGCCATGTAGTAAAAACAAATAAATACAAACACCAGGATAATATTAAACTAAGATTTGTTTAATAAAATGCTGAGCTTTCGTCGGCCAGCACTGCCGACATCATCAGAGCATAAAAACAAGTCAATGGGAGTTCCCTTTTTATAACGCCGGCCGATTTTGCGCACAGCTCCTGGACCTAGTCATCGGTCCATCTGATATCTCTGATATCACACACACACACACACACACACACACACACACACACACACACACACTGTAGGGGGTTGGAGTAGATGACCCCCAAGGTCCCTTCCAACGTTTTCCTCATACAGGCCATCCCAACACTTTTACGTTTCTCATATCTTAGGAAAAAAAGAAAAAAAATCCCTTCTTTAAAACTTCCAGTGTTGGAGCACCCACAACTTCTGGAGGCAAGCCATTCCACTGGTTAATCGTTCTCACTGTTAGAAAGTTTCTCCTCAGTTCTAGGTTGCTTCTCTCCTTGGTGAGCTTCTTGTCCTGCCTTCAGGCACTTTGGAGAATAGCTTGACCCCCTTCTTCTTTGGGGCACCCTTTTAGATATTTGAACACTGCTATCACGTCACCCCTAGTCCTTCTTTTTATGAAACTCGACATATCCTATTCCTGCATTGCCAGGTTATTATTCATGGGATGCTTATTATTTTACAATTAGCTTACTTTGAAGCAAATTGGAAGAAGAATCTCCCTTTGACAGATGTTTTCAGTCCTGATTTAATAGAACAAGAATGGAGCCCATCTATGTGGCTAATATTCAAGCTGCATCCTGTTACTCACAAAAGAGCCATATCATGAAAACAAACAAACAAACAAACACGCTGATCAAGAATGAAAAGAATAGCTTTCTTCCCACCAATTTGATTGTTTCTCTCATTTGTGTGCTTGTTTTAATGTTTGCTTTTCAGTTAGTCCTTTTCATCCTAAGTTCGTCTATTGCAGGGGTCTTCAAACTTGGCCCTTTTATGACTTCTGGACTTCAACTCCCAGAATTCATCAGCCAGCATGCCTAACTAAGGAATTCTGGGAGTTGAAGTCCACAAGTCATAAAAGGGCCATGTTTGAAGATCCCTGGTCTATTGCTATGGAAAGGGATTGAGAAGATATTTTAGTTGCGGGCACTTCATCACTGGAGGCTTTTAAGAAGAGATTGGACAGTCACTTGTCTGAAATGATGTAGGGTCTCGTGCTTGAGCAGGGGGTTGGACTAGAAGATCTCCAAAGTCCCTTCCAACTCTATTCTGATTAAACCAGGGGTCTTCAAACTTGGCCCTTTTATGACTTGTGGACTTCAACTCCCAGAATTCCTCAGCCAGGCACACTTGCTAAGGAATTCTGGGAGTTGAAGTCCACAAGTCATAAAAGGGCCAGGTTTGAAGACCCCTGCAGTAAACCATCTCAAGTACTTTTAGTGAATGCACAATGCTTGATTAAGTAGCCAACAAAAGACCTGGGCAGCAAAGTCTGACAAATTGCTAACACTGCTTATTTTTTTTTACTAGACAAGTAAGACCTTGTAGTGTTTAAAGACTGGAGTGCAATCAAGGCTCCATTGACCTCACCTTTGCTCTAACAACCTGACTGAAATTCATTTGAGCTGTCATTCAGTATCAACTGGACCACCTGAGTGCTGATTTATCTATTTAATGGAGAGACAGATGTGTAATTTATTGGCGCGTGACACTGGCGACTTTCCGTGGGTGAGCAGGAGAGAACTTCAAGATGTTGTCATGCTTGGTTGAAGTAGGTTGACATGCTATATTTTCCAGATAAATTAATCTATAGCTCAATCAGCAAGAAACAATTTTAGTTGCTCACTTTTTTTTTTTTTGCTCTGTTTTGACAAATTAGACACTTTTCTCAACGGTGTTAAGCATTGCTTCCCCCCCCCCCCAAGTTGTCTGTTTTTGGTTTTTTTTTTTTTTTCAGGTTGTAATGAATTAAGCAGAAGGCTTAGCAGGAAGGATCTATTGCATTAGAGATTACATAAGGGATCTACTGTGTGTTGTGTTATGTTATGCTTTGTTTTGTTTTCAGTCCCTCTCTACATTGAGACTAATGTGATAGGAAACTATACTGCACCATATATAACAATAGCCTCGGTTTTGACGGATGATTTATGATGACTTATATATCTAAGAGAAATCTACGGCAAGCGCGGTGAACAGAACAAATGAATCATCTCAAGAAAATTCCCCATGAAATAAAAACCTATGGGCAAACAATGGGAAAATTTACCTATTAGGTAAGGACTGTTCATCCCACTTCCCTTTGTTTATGTAGTCTCCCTAAATATGCAGATAAGATTAAGATAAAGCTGGGGTTGGATATGTTTTCAAATCTGATATTTAATTGAGCTGGAAACGTAAGAAGAGATTGGACAACGATTTGTCTGAAATGATACAAGGTCTCCTGCTTGAGCAAGGGGTTGGACTAGAACACCTCCAAGGTCCCTTCCCACTCTGTTATTCTGTTATTTTTGCAATGCAAACGAGCAACAAAGATGATTAGGGGACTGGAAGCTAAAACATATAAGGAACGGTTGCTAGAATTGGGTATGTCTAGTTTAACGAAGAGAAGGACAAGGGGGGACATGATAGCAGTATTCCAATATCTCAGGGGCTGCCATAAAGAAGAGGGAATTAAGCTATTTTCCAAAGCACCTGAAGGCAGGACAAGAAGCAACGGGTGGAAACTAATCAAGGAGAGAAGCAACCTAGAACTGAGGAGAAACTTCCTGACAGTGAGAACAATTAATCAGTGGAACAGCTTGCCTCCAGAAGCAGTAAATGCTTCAACACTGGAAGTTTTTAAGAAGAGACTGGACAGCCATTTGTCCGAAATGGTGTAGGGTTTCCTGCCCGAGCAGGGGGTTGGACTAGATGACCTCCAAGGTCCCTTCCAACTTTACTACTACTACTACTACTACTATTATTATTATTATTATTATTATTATTATCATGTATGACTTATACAGAGGAAAATGAAACCTATGGAGAGATGGATGACATTTGTCTGAAATGATAAAGGGCAGTGATGGCGAACCTTTTAGAGACCGAGTGCCCAAACTGCAACCCAAAACCCACTGATGTATCGTCGGGTGCCAGGTGGGCGTGGCCCATCAGGTGGGTGTGGCCCATTGGGTGGGCGTGGCTGTGGTGGTAACGGCCGACTGGGTAGGACTAAAAAGTTCAATCAATCAATTCCAACTTTGCGAGATCTTTTTTTTCCCCGCGAGAAGTTGAAATTGACTGATTGATTGAACCTTTTTTTCTTTGCACAGGGCAGTGGAGGCCTAAAGTGAAAAGGTTTTATAAAACCCAGCGGAAAGCCTAGGACTAGGGCGATGGCACGCGTGCCCACAGAGAGGGCTCTGCGTGCCACCTCTGGCACCCGTGCCATAGGTTTGCCACCACAGCTATAGGGTTTCTTGCTTGAGCTGGGGGTTGGACTAGAAGACCTCCAAGGTTTCTCCCAACTCTATTATTATTATTATTATTATTATTATTATTATTATTATTATTATTATTATTATTATTTGTCAATGCTGGTAGCATCGGATGTTTTTGCTTTGACAACAGTTAGAGATGCAACCATTTCCTTCTTATGTTTTACTTTTAGAGCAGTGGTTCTCAACCTTTCTAATGCCGTGACCCCATAATACAGTTCCCCATGTTGTGGTGACCCCCAAGTGGGTGTGGCCACCAATAAGAGGGAGTAGGACAGCTAGGGAAAAGGGAAAAAAATGGCGGACAGCGTGGTTTGGCGACCCCCATGAAATGGTCGTTCGACCCCAAATGGGGTCCCGACCCACAGGTTGAGAACCACTGTTTTAGAGTTAGATGATGCTGGGGGGGGGGAGGAATGTGCCTGAGAGTTTAGATAGACATAATAACACTGGACCTAGTGTGTAAACCAAGGTTAATGAAATAAGAGATGATAAGAATTGGCGGGCTGGAGAACTGGAGGGAAAGCCTGCATTTCAAACTAATTGGAGAATGTGATTTATGACAGTGAATTGGAGGAGGGAATTGTGCTTTGATACTATGTGCTCAGGGGAGGGGAATCCAGTTTTTGGCTTCGACTGTGTTAGTGCTGAGGCTATGCTTCTCTAATAAAGATGTTCTAAGGTAAACAATGCCTCAAAGTTTTTTGAAGAGTTCCATCTGTCGGAACCATGACATTATTATTACTATTATTATCATTATCATCATTAAGTGAATCTGGCTTTCCCCATTGACACTTCAGGTGGAATCTGAAAGTCCCGCGCAAAGCACAACACAATTCTTATGAGGAGGAGGAGGAGGAGGAGAAGAAGAAGAAGAAGAAGAAGAAGAAGAGGAGGAGGAGGAGGAGGAGGAGGAGGAGGAGGTGGTGGTGGTGGTGGTGGTGGTGGTGGTGCCAGGATGCTTGTTTATGCAGAATTGTTCTCGTGAGACTTTTTCGTTCAGCTCCATTTGATACTAAACAAACAAACAAACAAAAACCTTTAATGCTAATGCAGAGACGCCTGCTCAGGTCAAACATGTGTAAATGTGTTAGTGGAATTTAAATTTTATGTATATGTGAGAACCTTTTAGAGGGTGATATGGGAGCTGCTGTTGTATGGCAGGAGAAAGCAACATGATTTGAGAGCTCTGTTTGAGAAATTCTATGCATATCATTCTGCATCTCCCAAATCATTGGTAATGAAATGTCTGCAAGAGAACAATCTCTCTCTCTCTCTCTCTCTCTCACTCTCTCTCTCTCTCACTCTCTCTCCCTCCCTCCCTTCCTATCTCTCCCTCTCTCCTTCCCTCCCGCTGTCTCTTATCTCTGAGGTCCCTTCCAACCCTTTTTATTTTATGTTCTATATATTTTTTTTAATCCAGCAAGTCTGCATTTGTCCTAAAAGTGCTTTCTTCCAAAAGGCAAATGGACTTTCTTGTTTTTTTTTTTTTCCTTTCAAAACATTTCACTTTTCATTCAAGAAGCTTCTTCAGTTCCAGTCAGCTTCTTGGCTAAGAAGCAAAACGTTTTCTGAGATAAAAACACCAAGAAAGTCCAGTTGCCTTTTGGAAGAAAGCGCCCATTGGGGCGAACCTGGCCTGGATGATTGAAAATCTCCACAGAGATTTATCCTCAAGGAACACAGTGGCAAGGATGGCAGGGATAAAGTTGATTCTCTTTCTGGAAGTTTCTAATAGGCGTGATTTAACTCCTCAGCCCCACCCATGCATAAAAATGGGGCTTTGATATTATTGCTGCTGTTGTTGTTGTTGATTATCGCATAGTCAGCCAGATGTTGAGACTGGATTTGGCATTTTGGTCTACCTATCAAGGCCTTCCCAAGGACCTGGGATAGGCAGATGTGGATGTCTGATGGTATTACAGATATTGTCGCAGGATGGAAGCAGTTCCTAGTAACACCACCTTTTGTAATTGACTAATAGCAAATTTGTCAATGCCGATGGTGTTCAAGTGGTGCTCCAGTTGTTTTGGGATTGCACCCAAGGTGCCTATTACTATTGGTACTACCCTTGCTTGCTTTTGCCACAGTCTTTCTATTTCTATTTGTAGGTCTTTGTATTTTGTTATCTTCTCCAGTTCCTTCTCGTCTATTCTGCTGTCTCCAGGCACTGCCACGTCCACTATCCAGACTTTTTTGTCTTTCTTATCGACAATTGTTATGTCCGGGGTGTTATATTGCAGGTGCTTGTCTGTTTGAATTGTGAAGTCCCAGAGCAGTTTAACTTTATCATTTTCTATGACTTTCTCTATTTTATGATCCCACCAATTCTTGCTTACAGGCAAATGATATTTCTTGCAGATCTTCCAATGCACCATTGTTGCTACTTTGTCATGCCGCTGCTTGTATTATTATTATTATTATTATGGATCATCGCACAGTCAGCCAGATGTTCAGACAGGATTTGGCATTTTGTCTACCTATCGAGTCCTTACCCAGGACCTGGGATAGGCAGATGTGGATGTCTGATGGTATTACAGATATTGTCGCAGGATGGAAGCAGTTCCTACTAAGGCCGCCTTTTGCAATTGACTAATAGAGAATTTGTCAATGCCAATGGTGTTCAAGTGGTGCTCCAGTTGTTTTGGGATTGCACTCAAGGAGCCTATGACTATTGGTACTACCCTTGCTTTCCTTTGCCACAGTCTTTCTATTTCTATTTGTAGGTCTTTGTATTTTGTTATCTTCTCCAGTTCTTTCTCGTCTATTCTGCTATCTCCAGGCACTGCCACGTCCACTATCCAGACTTTTTTGTCTTTCTTATCGACAATTGTTAAGTCCGGGGTGTTATGTTGCAAGTGCTTGTCTGTTTGAATTGTGAAGTCCCAGAGCAGTTTAACTTTGTCATTTTCTATGACTTTCTCTATTTTATGATCCCACCAATTCTTGCTTACAGGCAAATGATATTTCTTGCAGATCTTCCAATGCACCATTGTTGCTACTTTGTCATGCCGCTGCTTGTATTATTATTATTATTATTATTATTATTATTATTATTATTATTATTATTATTATTATCTCTGTTCTCTCCCCTTTCATTTACAGTCATTCTTGATGAAGTGAAGGAGATAACTTGAGGCTTGACACTGACTTAAACAGGCTCCCACTGGCTCCCATCAATCACTCAACCAAATGTCCTCTCCGGCAGATACTAGCTGTTCCAAGCTTCCTGGCAGTTTGTGCACATGGCTTGGCAGCAGCGCACACACCTGCCAGAAGCTCCTGGCCATGATAAGCGAGGATGTCAATGAGAAGTGACAGTAAGCAGCCCAGGCGATTTGGGGAGGGTTGCAAAATTGCCTGACCAGGATTGGTTTGGAACTGCAAGCTTTGATCTCTGTCTCTCTCTCTCTCCAGTCACTGGCAAATATCTGATTCAGCTATGAATGCAGGCTATGGAGTCTATTGCCTTGAGTAGCAGGTCACCAGCTGTGCCTGGTGGAAATCTGAAGGACCTGAAGGCAGGAGAAGAAACAACGGATGGAAACTAATCAAGGGGAGAAGCAACCTGGAACTAAAAAAAAAATTCCTGACAGTTAGAATCATTAATCAGTGGAACGACCTGCCTCCAGAAGTTGTGGGTGCTTCATTACTGGAAGTTTTTAAGAAAAGATGGGACAACCATTTGCCTGAATTGGCATAGGGCAGTGATGGCGAACCTTTTAGAGACCGAGTGCCCAAACTGCAACCCAAAACCCACTTATGTATTGTCGGGTGGGCGTGGCCAATTGGGTGGGTGTGGCTGCAGTGGTAACAGCAGACTGGGTGGGACTAAAAAGTTCAATCAATCAATTCCAACTTTATGAGATCTTTTTTTCCCCACGAGAAGTTGAAATTGACTGATTGATTGAACCTTTTTTTTTTTTGGGACACGGCAGCGGAGGCCTAAAGCGAAAAGGTTTTATAAAACCCACCTGAAGGTCTAAGACTGGGACGACGGCATGCGTGCCCACAGAGAAGGCCCTGAGTGCCACCTCTGGCACCCATGCCATAGGTTCCCCACCACAGGCATAGGGTTTTCTGGCTGAGCAGGGGGTTGGACTAGATGACCTCCAAGGTTACTGCAGTGGGAACATTTCTATTTCCTTAGTCTTCATTCTAAATGGCTATTTGTTTGCATGCTTAAATCATGCTTAAGAGCTGACCCCTTAAGCTATCTTGCAATGTTGTTAAGTAGCCATACCTACCAACATTTCACGGAGAAAAATAGGGCTGTTTCTGATTAGTTTGCTCAGAAGTTGTGGGAGCTTCATCACTGGAAGCTTTCAAGAAGAGACTGGACTGCCATGTGTCAGATATGGTGTAGGGTCTCCTGCTTCAGTGGGGGGTTGGACTAGATGACCTACAAGGTCCCTTCCAGCTCTGATTCTATTCTATTCTATTCTATTCTATTCTATTCTATTCTATTCTATTCTATTCTTTCCTGTTGTTCTGTTCTGTTCTATCCTATCCTGTCCTGTCCTATCCTATCCTATCCTATCCTATCCTATCCTATCCTATCCTATCCTATCCTATCCTATTCTATTCTATTCTATTCTATTCTATTCCATTCCTTATTATTCTGATCCTCTCCTCTCCTCTCCTCTCCTCCACTCTCCTCCACTCCACTCCACTCCACTCCACTCTTCTCCATTCCTCTCCATTCCTCTCCATTCCTTACTGTTCTGATCCTTTCCTCTCCTCTCCTCTCCTCTCCTCCCCTCCCCTCCACTCCACTCCTCTCCATTCCTCTCCATTCCTTACTGTTCTGATCCTTTCCTCTCCTCTCCTTTCCTCTACTCCACTCCACTCCACTCCATTCCTTACTGTTCTGATCCTTTCCTCTCCTCCCCTCCATTCCATTCCATTCCATTCCTTCCTGTACCATCCCTTACTGTTTTAATTCTCTTCTCCTCTTCTCATCCCCTCCCCTCCTCTCCTCTTCTCTCTTCTCTTCCCTTCCCCTCCCCTCCCTTCCCATCCAGTCCAGTCCAGTTCACTCCCAACTCTTCAGTGGATTCTCAGCAGCACACAATATAACTAAAATAAAACCTAAGAGAAAAAAAAAACACTGCAAAATAAATAAACAGGATAGGATCTGGCCACTCAACACAACCCACTTCCAACAAGAGGCTTTATCCACCTTACCCAACAATTGGGAGAAAACAGCTGCATTTTCAAAGCCTTCTGGAATTACATCGGGGTGGGAGATTTTGAAGTAGCAACAGCACTCCAATAAGCATTGGAAGAATATTTACAATTCTGACAATCTGCTAAAGCTCTTCTTATGTAAATATTTATTAGGCATTATGGGAAATACAATTTGCAGCTTCAGATGCCAGAAATTCACTAGAAGTAGTTCCAAGGCAATACATACATACATATACATATTCAACAGATAAAAGACGACCACCAGGAAGTAAAAAACAATCAAATGTTTAATAGATAAATAACCTAGCTTTCGATGGCTGTATTGCTGCCATCATTGTCAGGGTGTAAAAGCCCGAGGGTGGGGAAGCTCACTTATGAGCGCAACCGCGCCCACATTCAACTGATAGACCTCGTTACGGGGCCCGGTCGGTTGATCCTCGTAACGGGCCCCGTAACGAGGTCTATCAGCCGAATGCGGGCGTGGTTGCGCTCATAAGTGAGCTTCCCCACCCTCGGGCTTTTACACCCTGACAATGATGGCAGCAATACAGCCATCGAAAGCTAGGTTATTTATGAAATTAACACATGAAATTGACTTTAAAAATACCAGAACCATTGCCAAAAGTGAACATTTTAATAACAGAATAATCAGAGAAGCCATCGAGATAGAAAAACGCCCACACAGCATGAACAAGCGAGATGATACCTCCCGCCTACCAGCCATTTGGAAACCCGCCTTATTGACAAACGACTCCCTAACACAAAAAATGATACCAGACCCACACTCACAAAAACCACACAGGATGTCACCACCACACATCCACGCAAAAAGCAAACCCAAAGCCACACCGATGATGAGGCACGACCACAAACCAGAAGCCAGACCACAGCTGCATCATTAGCCACTTTAAACCCCTCCAATCCATACATGAAGCAAACTGACACCCTCCATGAAGAGGAAGCACGACCACGAACGCAAAGCCAAAAAATAGCAAGGCAGCCCAAAATCTCAAACCCCTCTGCAACTCAGACTAACCTGAGCACAAGCAAACAGAACTCTCCCCCAGCCAATCAGAGCACAGCCAAGCCCCTAACCATTCAGAACACACCTCCACCCAATCAGAACACAGCCAAGCTCCCACCCAATCAGTTCATACCCCCACTGGAAGTTAAAAGGAAGAAACAGCTAAGACCACACATTGCTGCTCGAAGCACGAAGCTGAAAACACCAGCCTGAAGATGACGAATGGGACTTCGTCGAAACATCGCCAAGACACTTCCAATTTTACGCGGGAGAAAACCCGAACAACCAAAGACCTACATATATATATATATATATATATATATATATATATATATATATATATGTTTCAAACCTCACCACTAACCATCCATGTGCCGTTCTGATTTGCCCCCAGAGCATTATTAAGCCCTGAAAATTACAATTTGTCAGTCAATGAATCCTTAGTAGCATGGTTTCACTCTCCCTCCCCCCTCTCTCTTGTTTTAAGCTGTAAGACAGTTGAAGTAGTCTTAACAAACTTGTCACATTTCTAAGTTGTATTATCAGACCTCATCTCCTTTGAACTGTGTCATAGTTGCAGGAATAAATGGGGAGTCTCCTGTCAACAGCTTTTAATTTTCTCAGACAGCCATCCCTAAAACCTCCTTTAGACACCTGCCATGTTTCCGATAACAACAACAGAACTGTAAATCACATAGAGATAACGGGCAACAGGAGAGGAAAGGTGGGTTAAATGTACGCCATTTCCTTTCTCCAATTTTAATTTGAAAAGAGTAGGTCTGAAATTACGTCTGGTGTTTGGAACCAGATTGGAATTTAGTTGGTTTCCAACTAAGTATTGCTATTAAGACATAGCATGTAGTTTACAAATGAATCTTTAGTATATAGAGTTCTGGAGACAACGGGAAGGAGAAGGAGAAGAAGGAGAAGGAATGGGGAAGGAGAGCAGAAGGAGATAGAGAAGGAGAAGGAATGGCGGAGGAGGAGGAGGAGAAGGAGATGGAGGAGGAGGAGAAGGAATGGGGAAGGGGAAAAGAAGGAGAAGGAATGGGGAAGGGGAAGAGAAGAAGGAGAATGAATGGGGAAGGGAGAGGGAGAGGAGAAGGAGAAGGAATTAGGAATTAGGAAGGGGAAGAGAAGAAGAAGAAGGAAAAGGAATGGGGAAAGAGAAGAGAAGGAGAGGGAGAAGGAGAGGGGAGGAGGAGGAAGAGAAGTAGATGGAGGAGGAGAAGGAATGGGGAAGGGGAAGAGAAGAAGAAAGAATTGGGGAGGAGAAGGAGATGGAGGAGATGGAGAAGCAGAAGGAAAAAGGGAAGGAGAAGAGAAGAAGAAGAAGAAGGAATGGGGAAGGGAAGGAGAAAAAGAAGAAGAAGGAAAAGGGGAGAAGGAATGGGGAAAGAGAAGAGAGGGAGAGTGAGAAGGAGAAGGAGGAGGAGCGGGGAAGGAGGAGGAGGGGATGGAGGAGGAGAAGGAATGGGGAAGAGGAGAAGGAGAAGGAAATGAGAAAGAGAAGAGGAGAAGGAATGGGGAAGAGGAAGGGGGAAAAAAGGGAGAAGAGGAGAAGAAAATGGAGAAGAAGGAAGGAGGAGGAAGGAACGGGGAAGGGGAAGGAAGAGAAGGAGTAATACCAGTTTGGTGTAGTGGTTAAAAGCACAGCCGTAGAAATCAAGACCCCACCAAAGCTGACACCAGCCAGAACATAGAACAACTCAAGTGCAAGATCAGAAGATGTGGAGAAACCCGGCCCATAGAATCGCCAAGAGTCAGACAGGACACGGATAACACCGTCATCAACCTCAGCAGAAAACAGGAAACTGTCAACTGTTGTCCCATCTTAGGAAGATGACAATAGCAAATTGCTTCTGAAAAATGTTGCCAAGAAACTTTCAAGACCTTGTCATATAGTGACCAGGAGTCAATAATGCCTTGACTTGAAGGACAAACACACAGAGAGAGATGCACACAGGGCCTAGCTGTTCTATAAGAAGTTACCTTATTGCTCCGAGATCGAAGAGAATTTATTATTTTCTACCGTTTTCAGTCACTCTAATGATTTTTTTCCCCCTACTGTCCATTTGTAGTGAATTTGACTGCCTTGCTCTGAAAATTCTGTAGACTGTTTTTCCACTTGAAATATGATCAGGATGCGATCAATAGGTCAATGGGTCATTCAAGAATCCGATGACCATCTCAAGATAAGGCAATTGGGAAAGGATGTTCAATCAATCAGCATAGAGCTGGAAGGGACCTTGGAGGTCTTCTAGTCCAACCCCCTCCTCAAGCAGGAGACCCTATACCATTTCAGACAAGTGGCTATCTAGTCTCTTCTTAAAAACCTCCAGTGTTGGAGCAAACACCACTTCTGGAAGCAAGCTGTTCCACTGCTTAATTGTTCTCACTGTCAGGAAATTTCTCCTGTTCTAGGTTGGTTCTCTCCTTGATTAGTTTCCCTCCATTGCTTCTTGTCTTGCCTTCTGGTGCTTTGGAAAATAAGTTGACCCCTCTTCTTTGTGGCACCCCATTAAATAGCTGGAAGACTGCTATCATGTCCCCCTAGTCCTTTTCTCTAGACTAGCCATACTCAATTCATGCAACCTTCATATGTTTTAGTGTCCCAGCTTTAATAACATGTATAGAATAGAATAGAATAGAATAGAATAGAATAGAATAGAATAGAATAGAATAGAATAGAATAGAATAGAATAGAAAATATGGAATGGAGTGGAATAGAATAGAATAGAATAGAATAGAACCTTGGAGGTCTTCTAGTCCAGCCCCCTGCTCAAGCAGGAGAACCTATAGCATCTCAGACAGGTAAATATCCAGTCTCTTCTTAAAAATCTCCAGCGATGGAACAACCACAATTTCTGGATGCAAGCTATTCCACTGGTTGATTGTCCTCACTGTTAGGAAGTTTCTCCTTAATTCCAGGTTGCTTCTCTCTTTGGTCAGTTTCCAACCATTGATTCTCGTCCTTCCCTCTGGTGCTTTGGTGAACATCCTGGCCCCCTCTGCCTTGTGGCAGCCCCTCAGATACTGGAACACTGCTATCATCTCCCCTATTTCTTCTTTTCTTTAGACTAGTTAAACCGAAGTCCTGCAGCCGTTCTTCATATGTTTTTGTCTCCAGGCCTTTGATCATCTTAGTTGCTCTTCTCTGGACTTTTTCCAAGTTTTCAACATCTTTTTTGTGATATGGTGACCAAAATTGGTTGCAATATTCCAGGTGTGGCCTTACTAGGCTTTTATAAAGCAGTAATAGTACGTCTCGTGATCTTGATTCTATGCCTCTGTTTATACAACCCAGGATTGTATTAGCTTTTTTGGTTGCTGCCACACATTGCTGGCTCATAGTCAAGTGATCATCCACCAGGACTCCAAGGTCCCTCTCGACGTTACTGTTTTTAAGCCAAGTCTCGCCCAGTCTGTATTTGTACCTTTGGTTTTTCCTGCCTAGATGTAAGACTTTGCTTTTCATCACATTGAAACTCATTTTGTTGAATAGGGCCCATTGTTCAAGTTTGTCAAGATCCTTTTGGATCCCGAGTTTGCCTTCTGGGGTGTTGGCTACTCCTGTCAGTTTCTTGTCATTTAGTAACCTATATGACCATACGTTGTCATGTTACATTATCTTTGTGATGCTCATAGCTCCAGGCTGAACTTTTGATTATTGTTCTTGGTATAATTGTTTTAAATCCTTTTAGCCCATGCTATTTGAAGAGAGAATGCCTTCACACCATGTAATTAATTCCAGTTCATTGTAGAACATTAACACTCATTACCTGTCTTTGATCCTTAACATTCCAGAGAGATCTACAAGAATAGTCCACGATTCTAACATCTTATGTTGAGACCCTCAGCCCCATTTGGGGAGTTAATCCCCTTGTTTGTTTACAAAGGATGAGTTGTTTTCTCAGGATGAATTATTAATCGCACACAGAGAGTGTCTTAGATGCAAATAGTAATTAATGGCCCATTCCACGCAAGCTACTCCGCCGTTAAGGAGTCTCATGGATCAAAGATGGGGAACCCAGAAGGCATATATACTAATAGTAGGATAGAATATGTGATATTTATAATCTGCTGTAGAGTGGCAAGTAAATTGCCCTGAGTTCGTATTTCTTCCATAGTCTCTTTTTTAAAAATAATAGTTTTATTAAATATTAATCTTATAAAGATTAAAAATGAATATAAACTATAGAAATAGAAAAAAAATGGAAAGTGGAGAAAACACAAATATAGAAAAGAAAGAAAAAATTAACAACAGGAAAGAAAAAAAGAAAGAAAGAAATGACGTCCCCCTTTATCACAAATACCGTATTTTCCGGCGTATAGGACGACTCAGCGTATAAGACGACCCCCGACTTCGGCGCCGAGTTGCATGACTAGAAAGTCATCTTATACGCCGGAAACTACCGTAATTTCTGGCGTATAAGATGACTCGGCGTATAAGACAACCCCTGACTTCGCCGCTGATTTGAATGCTTTAGAAAGTCGTCTTATACGCCAGAAAATATGGTACAAACAATTTTAATAACATATGACCTTCACTTAAGATACAAATAAATCCTTAAATCCTTAAAATTTTGGCATTCAATCATGGTCAGAAAAATTCCATTAAAGGTTACCAGAGATAACAACATATCTATTTTAACCTTGATCAAATAAACCAACTCTCTATATTTTTTTTTTACTTTTAACAATCTTGATCTATAATCACTTCAAATAATATTGATTTCTTTTCATTTTTTCTTTGTTTCTTCTCACCAATTTTTTTTTTCAAAACTTTAACAAGGCTCTTTTGTAAATCCAATATAGGAAAGCTATTCAGGTTACTCCATATTCCAAATTTTCATTATGGTGGATCGAGCACAGTGTTTCTCAACCTTGACCATTTTAAGGCATGTGGACTTCAACTCCCAGAATTCCACAGCCAGCATTGCTGGCTGTGGAATTCTGGGAGTTGAAGTCCACATGCCTTAAAATGGTCAAGGTTGAGAAACACTGATTCTAGCATAACTTCTTTTTTATTATTATGATTTTCATTCACTTATAGCATAAAATACGAAGATACAAAAACAAATAAATAGGGAACAAAGGTAGGGGAGGGGGAAAAAGAGAAGTGTGGAAAGGAGGGGAGAAAAAAAGGGGGGGGAATTGACTTCTGACTCCCTCTGTTGCAGTAAAATAAGCATTAACATCGAACCTCAACTTTTTACATTTCCATAGTATAATAATAATAGTAGTAGTAGTAGTAGTAGTAGTAGTAGTAGTAGTAGTAGTAGTAGTAAAGTTGGAAGGGACCTTGGAGGTCATCTGGTCCAACCCCCTGCTCAGGCAGGAAACCCTATACCGTTTCGGACAAATGGCTGTCCAGTCTCTTTTTAAAAACTTCCATTGTTGGAACATTCACCGCTTCTGCAGGCAGGTTGTTCCACTGATTAGTTGTTCTAACTGTCAGGAAGTTTCTCCTTAGTTCTAGGTTGCTTCTCTCTTTGGTTAGTTTCCACCCATTGCTTCTTGTCCTGCCTTCAGGCACTTTGGAGAATAGCTTGACTCCCTCTTCTATGTGGCAGCCCCTGAGATACTGGAACACTGCTATCTTATCCCCCCTCATCTTTCTCTTCATTAAACTAGACATACCCAATTCCAGCAACCGTTCCTTATATGCTTTAGCCTCCAGTCCCCTAATCATCTTTGTTGCTCTTCTCTGTACTCTTTCTAGTACATCGTGGTGACCAAAACTGGATGCAGTATTCCAAGTGTGGCCTTACCAAGGCATTGTAAAGTGGTATTAATACTTCACGTGATTTTGATTCTATCCTTCTGTTAATGCAGCCTAGCACTATGTTGGCTTTTTTGGCAGCTGCAGCACACTGCTGGCTCATATTTAAATGATTGTCCACTAGGACTCTGAGATCCCTCTCACAGTTGCTACTATTGAGCAAGGTACCCCCTATACTATACCTGTACTTTTGGTTTTTCTTGCCTAAATGTAGAACCTTACTTTTTTCACCATTGAATTTCATTTTGTTAGATAGCACCCAGTGTTCAAGTCTGTCCAGATCCTCCTGCATCCTAAGCCTGTCTTCTGGAGTGTTGGCTATTCCTGCCAGCTTGGTGTTGTCTGCAAATTTGATGAGTTCCCCATCTATCTCCTCATCCAGATTGTTGATGAAGATGTTGAAGAGCACTGGGCCCAGAACAGAGCCCTGGGGCACCACTACACACTTCCCTCCATGTAGATGTGGTTCCATTGAGTATGGCTGGTCAGGCAGCTACAGATCCATCTGGTGGTGATGCTGTCTAACCCACATTTTTCTATGAACTAGCCATTTCTATATCAACAAATCAATCTAATCAGTAAAACCCAAAATCATAGTATCATTTTGCCCCCTCAAGCACAAAGCCTAGAAGCAGTTATCAAGTAGAAACAAAAGTAAAATCTATTTTTTTTCTTTTATCAAAACAGTCAATTTAGGCATCTCTGCTAATTCCATCAAATTTGTAGCCATTTGTCCATGGTGGGAATCGAAACATCCTTCCATTTTTGTGTGTAGAACAGTCTTGCTGCCATCAACATATATAAAATCAGACTTCCAAAATTTTTTACCCCAAGTCTTTTTTCAATAGACCCAGAAGGAAAAATTGTGGTGTAATCATTATATTCACTTTAAGAATTTTCTGCATTAAAATATGAAACCTACTCCAATATTTCTTTGCTTTATCACATGTCCCCCATAAATGATAAAAAGTTCCTTCTTTACAGTTACATTTTCAACATTCATTCGAATGTTGGAATGACTGTTAAAGTCCACATTAACCTTGGCTTTATCATACCACAATTATCCATGCCATCCAAATCTCAGGTCATATCCTAAGTTCAAAAGTCTTCCATTTCTCAGCCACATTTACTCTTTCATCCAAACCAAACAACACCTGAAGGCAGGACAAGAAGCAATGGATGGAAACTAACCAAAGAGAGAAGCAACCTAGAACTAAAGAGAAACTTCCTGACAGTGAGAACAATTAATCTGTGGAACAACCTGCCTCCAGAAGCTGTGAATGCTCCAACACTGGAAGTTTTTAAGAAGAGAGTGGATAGCCATTTGTCTGAAATGGTATAGGGTTTCCTGCATGAGCGGGGGGTTGGATTAGATGACCTCCAAGGTCCCTTCCAACTTTATTATTATTATCATTATTATTATCATTGTTGTTATTGTTGTTGTTCTTAACACAATTTCAAATCAGGTCTATCCAATCCTCTTTTTTTGCAACACCTTACATTTATCTCATTTTTGTTCCTCCAGTCATATAAATTTAGATATATCCTTCTGTCACTCTTTAAATCAGTGGTTCTTAACCTGGGCAATATTGCCCCCTGGGAGTGATTTCATTTTTCAGGGGGGCAATGGAACGAAAAGGAGCGACAGGAGGGCGAAGGAACGAAAAGGGGGCTATATGGGGGTGATGGAGCGAGAAGTTTTGGGGACACTTTTGAGACTTTCTCGTACAGTGAATGGCTGTATATCTGTCGTACAAAAACATCAGACGATCGCTATTAGTGGATTGAATTGTGTTTTCAAATGTTCCTCCAGCTAGCTTCAGTACAGAACGCCGTACATATGTGAAGACGCATCGCTTATCTCCATGCGCGTTGCGCAGCAGCCTCTACCCATACAGTGGCGCGCCATTGGCCAGAATATGGGAGATATGGGAAAAAGACTGGAAATAAATGATTTGCATCGATATGTCCTGATGACAATTTTAAAGAAAACAAAAAAAGTGTTTGCATAAATCGAAGAATTATTTCCTATGTTGTGATTGAGAGGTTATGTTGGGGGAGGGGGGCGATGACAACTTCCTCATTGGTTCAAGGGGGCGATTCGTTCAAAACGGTTAAGAATCACTGCTTTAAATGACAGAGCCTGAAAAGGGGCATTGTCTGATGTAGGCCGTTCTGATAAATAGTTTTTCCAAAGTCATGAACTAAGTGCTTCTGAAATCGCAGAGCTTTTTCATCCTGTTGGCAATGACTTTTCTTTCATCTTCCGTTCCTTTACTTTGATGAGCCCTGTCATTAAGATCGTCAACAAAAGACCCCAGGGATACGAGGCAACGTATTAAATTATCGGTCTGGTTCGGCAGCAGAAAACCGGCGGTGGCAACTATCCCTGCAGGGCCATCTCTTCACTTTAACCTTGCATCTGTCGAACAAGCCTGTTGCTTCCCTCCCAGGTACACAAGAGTGACAGTGTAGGTGTTAATCAGCTGTGTGAGTTTAAGCAGGATAATGTTTGGCTCAGCCATGATGGGCTGTCAGCTGAAGAAATTTCCTCAGGAGCGGAGGAAATATTGTTCTGCCAAGGTGAGGTTTTCGTGACACCGGCTTGCCAATCTGCTCAGGGATAGTGTTGTTATCACCAGAACACAGGGAGAATCATAAAAGTTGGATGCTTATCAGGAAGTGTCTGTCAAAGCTCCCGGATACTTAGTCTTGGATCCTCAGGATTCATCAACTACAATACGATAAAAGATGTATTTGTGAATCTTTGTAGGTACTATAGACAGAGAGATACACACAGAGAGATACACGCACAGACACACAGACACACAAACACACACAAACACACAAGAGCCAGTTTTGTCTAGTGGTGATGCTGGCCTAGAAACCAGGAAACTGAAAGTTCTAGTCTTGCCTTAGAAGCCAGCTGGGTGATTTGGGCCCAATTACCAGGAGACTATGAGTTCTAGTCCCATTTTAGGCATGAAAGTCAGGTGTGTGATTTGGCCCAATCACCAGGAGACTGTGAGTTCTAGTCCCGCCTTAGGCATGAAAGCCAGCTGGGTGATTTGGCCCAATCACCAGGAGATGATGAGTTCTAGTTCCACTTTAGGCATCAATGTTGGTTGGGTGACTTTGGGCCCATCACCAGGAGACCGTGAGTTCTAGTTCCACCTGAGCCATGAAAGGCAGTTGATGACTTTAGGCCAGTCACTCTCTCTCAGCCCAACCCAGCCCATCTCACAGAGTTGTTACTGTAGAGAAAATAGGAGGAGGAAGGAGTATAAAAATAATAGAAGTGGAATATAATAATAAAAGTGGAATAGAAATAAAGACAGACATCAATAAATAAAATAGACGAATAGATAAATAAAAACATCACAGCATTTGAGAATCTTTTCCTAGGTCCTTGCTTCTTTGAGTTACCCGGATTATAAATCTCTCCCCATAAATTGTTAAACTTTTTAGGTCTGTGCACATGCATTAAAAATTCTTGGTCAAAAGCTCAGGAAAAAACAGCTTGAATCTGTTCCGCCACTATTTAATTTTGGAGCGATATTTGGCTGAACAACAGACGCCGCCTTGCCCACAGCTTCTCTGTTGCTGATCTCCGATCTACACCTTTTCATTCGTTCACCCCTGGAAACTGCTGGAGGTCTTTCCTGTTCCGAATCGCTTTCTTTTTTTCAACGCTTTCCAACAGCACATTCTAAATAAAAAATTGAAATGAAGGAAATGAATCGAAAAGGTCATGCAGATATTAGAATGAGTGTGAACAAAACACAAGAGAGTGTCAATGACAACTATGCCTTCTTGAGGCTGTGTATGCTTAACTACGCATTGCCTGCTTAGAAACCACCAATCACATCTTCAAAATCCATCTGTTGTCTTTGGCCCATTTAATCAGAATAGAATACAGAATAAAAGGCTAGCAGAGTTGGAAGGGATGTTGGAGATCAATGAGTCCAGCCCCCTGCTCATGAAGGAGACCACACATCCTTTCAAATAAGTGCCTGTCCAATCTATTCTTAGAAATCGCCTGTGTTGAAGCACCCACAACTTCTGGAGGCAAGCTGTTCCACTGGTTGATTGTTCTCAGAAATTTCTCCTTAGTTCTAGGGGCTGTAAGACTTCCATTTATAACCTGCCCTAGTCCTTCTTTTTTCTAGACTAGCCATACCCAATTCCTGCAACCGTTCTTCCTGTGTTTTAGACTCCAGCCCCCTAATCATCTTTGTTGCTCTTTTATGCTACTTTCCAGAGTCTCAACATCTTTTTTTGTGTTGTGGTGACCAAAATAAATCACAACAGATAACTCCATAAGCACGGTTCTGGATGCTTCTCCAGTTTTTGAAATAACATCTTCAGCACCTTGGCAAGTTCTGAATCTGTGAAACAATTCTGGAAGAGGTTTTTTTTTTCTTCCTTTCTTTTTTTGAAATTTACATTTTATTAATTTGGCAACGTGTTTAAAGATAGATATGATGGCTAGGATTCAGCTGAGATGCTTAAGAAAACCTCTTTCCTCAAGCAGAACTGAAATTTGCAAACTCTCAGCGTGCTCAGTCAAAGGAAGAAAAAAAAAAAACAGAAAAGGTTTTTGTAAGCACCTGACATGAATACTCATCGAAAGATTATAAACACATAGAGATAAACCAGATTAATACACCATTCAAATGAGACAAGGAAAAAAAACATAGGAAGGAAACAAAATGACTACAACACTCCCCTTCCAGCAACCCACATTCAGATAAGCAGTGATCAGCACCAGGCAAACTATCAGGTAGAAAGCAATATTCTAATCAAAACTGGCAAGGAAAGCGACTTCGTACCCATTTCCACGAAAGTAAAGCCTATCCCTAGCTTGATTTTGGGGGGGCAGGCCTAATATAAGCCCTATCCCAAAAATAAGCCCTCGTTTTGGGCTGAGGCACACACTTAAAAATCAAGCTAGGGTGGGGAGTGTGGAGCTGCCCCACACACCCCACACCCACTCAGCTTGTAGCCAGGCCTCTCCTTGCTGGCTCACTTCTTCTGAGGCCTCTTCTGCAGCCAGGCCTGCATTTCTCAGTCAGGCTGCATTAATGGAAAGGCCACTGCAGCCAAGAACCAAGCATAGTGCAGTACTCGGCTGCAGAGGCCTTCCAGAAAGGTCTGACTGCAAACTGCAGGCCGCAATGCAGCTGCAGAATAAAGCTGCTCCTTTGGCTACAGAAGAAGTGGACCGTCGGTGCGAAAGTCGAGTACAAAAGATATCTCCCCCCCAAAAAATAAGACCTGGTGCCCCTTTTTGAGGTAAAAAAAAAAGACCCAGTCTTATTTTCGGGTAAACACGGGTATATATAGGCAGCGAACCCTACATCCACTTGCCCTGAAGATATTCCATAGTTGGGTAATGAAATGCCTGCAAGCAAACACTCAGCAAGCACAAGAACTGTAGGAATGGAATACAATGTGAAGAACTACCTATTAAATATGGTGTATATTTCCACCTCGGTAGCCATCATACACCTATACTATTTTTATTTACAAGTCACCCCTGACTGACAACAGTTCATTTAGTGACCAAAGTGAAAACAGCACTGAAAAAAGTGACTTATGACCATTTTTTCACACTTAACAACCGTTGCATTATCCCCGTGGTCACATGATCAAAATTCAGACTCGCTCATATTTATGACGGTCGCAGTGTCCTGGGGTCACGTGATCACAATTTGAGACTTTCTGACAGGCAAAGTCAAAATTCTACTTAACAACCGTGTTACTAACTTAACAGCTGCAGCGATTCACTGAACGACTGTGGCAAGGAAGGTCATAAAATGGGGCATAACCAGTTGACATCTGTCTCACTTAACAACAGGAAGTTTGGGCTCGACTGTGATCGTAAGTCGAGGACTACCTGTATTTTATTGATGATCCTTTTAGTGAAGAAAGATAAAAATGTCTTTTTCCCATTTTCCAATATTCTGCAAAGTTTTCTTTGGAACACTTCATTTATTGATGTTGCAGTAAATATATATGTGTGTAGTTCAGGAAAAAAAATTCAAAATCAGGATCCAAATTCATTTGAAATAGATTCCTGTCTCCACCCAGACCTGTCGGAAAACCTAATATACCCCATCTTTGCAATATATATATTGCAAAGATGGGGCATATTATATATATATATATATATATATATATATTATATATATATATAATATATATATATATATATCTTATATATATTTTCTGAGGTTTTCGCGGGTGTTTGTATGTAGGTCTTTGGTTGTTCGGGTTTTCTCCCGCGTAAAATTGGAAGTGTCTTGGCGACGTTTCGACGAAGTCCCATTCGTCATCTTCAGGCTGGTGTTTTCAGCTTCGTGCTTCGAGCAGCAATGTGTGGTCTTAGCTGTTTCTTCCTTTTAACTGCCAGTGGGGGTATGAACTGATTGGGTGGGAGCTTGGTTGTGTTCTGATTGGGTGGAGGTGTGTTCTGATTGGTTAGGGGCGTGGCTGTGCTCTGATTGGTTGGGGGGTTGGCTGTGCTCTGATTGGCTGGGGGGTTGGCTGTGCTCTGATTGGCTGGGGGAGTGTTCTGTTTGGTTGTGCTCAGGTTAGTCTGAGTTGCAGAGGGGTTTAAGATTTTGGGCTGCCTTGCTATTTTTTGGCTTCGCGTTTGTGGTCGTGCCTCATTTTCATGGAGGGTGTCAGTTTGCTTCATGTATGGATTGGAGGGCTTTAAAGTGGCTAATGATGCAGCTCTGGTCTGGCTTCTGGTTTGTGGTCGTGCCTCATCATCGGTGTGGCTTTGGGTTTGCTTTTTGCGTGGATGTGTGGTGGTGACATCCTGTGTGGTTTTTGTGAGTGTGGGTCTGGTATCATTTTTTGTGTTAGGGAGTCGTTTGTCAATAAGGGCGGGTTTCCAAATGGCTGGTAGGCGGGAGGTATCATCTCGCTTGTTCATGCTGTGTGGGCGTTTTTCTATCTCGATGGCTTCTCTGATTATTCTGTTATTAAAATGTTCACTTTTGGCAATGGTTCTGGTATTTTTAAAGTCAATTTCATGTCCTGTGGCTTTAAGGTGTTGGACCAGGGAAGATGTTGGTTCCTCTTTTTTGACTGAGTTCTTATGTTCTTCAATGCGTGCACTTATTCTTCTGTTGGTTTGTCCGATGTATGTGGTGGGACAAGTGGTGCATGGGATTTCGTATACTCCTTGATTTTCTAATTCAATTTTATCTTTGGGGTTTCTAAGGATGGTGGATATTTTTCTGTTTGTGCAGAATGCTGTTTTGATGTTGTGTTTATGGAGGATCTTACTGATTCTGTCTGTGGTGCCTTTTATGTATGGGAGGAGGGCTTTGCCGTTTTCTTGTTCTTCGTCTTGGATTTTAGTGGGGGTTTCTTTTTGGATTAGGTTTGTAATCTTATTTCTTTGGAATCCATTGGATGTTAGTACATTGGTGAGAGTGTGTAGTTCGGTTTTTAGGTGTTGTTCGTCAGCTAAGCGTTTTGTTCTGGAGATGAGTGTCTTGGCTACAGAGTTGATCTGTGCTGGGTGGTGGTGTGAGAGAGCGTGCAGATAGCGGTTTGTGTGTGTTTTCTTCTGGTAGATGGTGTGTCCTAGGGAGCCATTGGATTTCTTGTAGACTAAGACATCCAGGAAGGGAAGTTGGTTGTTAGCTTCTGTTTCCATGGTGAACTGTATTTTGGGGTGTAGGCTGTTGAGGTGTGTGAGGAAGTTGTCCAGTTTTTCTTTCCCATGTGGCCAGATTATGAAGGTGTCGTCTACGTATCTGAGCCAGAGTTTGGGTTTGTGATCCGATTTTTCTAGAGCTTGGGTTTCAAAGTGTTCCATGTAGAGGTTTGCAATGACAGGTGAGAGGGGTGATCCCATGGGTGCTCCTTCTGTTTGTTTGTATTTTTGTCCATTATAGATGAAGTATGTGTTGGATAGGCAATGGTTGGTCAGATCTAAGATGTGTTTGGGGGGGGTTATATTTGTTTTGAATAGCTGTCAAGGCTTCTTTGATAGGCACTTGGGTGAAGAGGGATATGACGTCGAAGCTCACTAGTAGGTCGCTGGGCTGTAAGTTTTGTTTCTTTATGATCTCTATAAACTGGAATGAGTTTTTTACGTGTGAGGTGATGGATTCTGCATAGGGCTGTAGTTGTTTGGCGAGAAATTTGGCTAGGTTTTGTAGAGGTGAGCCTATGGAGCTGACTATAGGTCTGAGTGGGGTTCCTTCCTTGTGTATCTTGGGGAGACCTCACGCCTACCAGCCATTTGGAAACCCGCCCTTATTGACAAATGACTCCCTAACACAAAAAATGATACCAGACCCACACTCACAAAAACCACACAGGATGTCACCACCACACATCCACGCAAAAAGCAAACCCAAAGCCACACCGATGATGATGCACGACCACAAACCAGAAGCCAGACCAGAGCTGCATCATTAGCCACTTTAAAGCCCTCCAATCCATACATGAAGCAAACTGACACCCTCCATGAAAATGAGGCCCGACCACAAACGCGAAGCCAAAAAATAGCAAGGCAGCCCAAAATCTTAAACCCCTCTGCAACTCAGACTAACCTGAGCACAACCAAACAGAACACTCCCCCCCCCCATCAGAGCACAGCACCCCCAAGCCAATCAAGCACAGCCACTGTCCCCCCCCTACCACTCAGAACACACCTCCCAGCCCAATCATGAAACAGCCAATAGCTCCCACCCAATCAGATTCCTACCCCCACTGGCAGTAAAAGGAGAACAGCTAAGACCACGACATTGCTGCTCGAAGCACGAATCTGAAAACACCAGCCTGAAGATGACGAATGGGACTTCGTCGAAACGTCGCCAAGACACTTCCAATTTTACGCAGGAGAAAACCCGAACAACCAAAGACCTACATACAAACACCCGCGAAAACCTCAGAAAACAAATATCGAACCTCTACGGGGAGGACATCCACCACCTGACCAGGACCTATGAAAAACTTGAAGTCCAAAGAGCTTCCATTTTATGCGACCTCACATTCCTACGCAACTGCCGAGATCAAAATCTAATCCCCACATGTTTCCAACTGAAATTCCACTCAACTCTGCAGCCACCAAACGGATCCTGAAAAGAACAGAATTGGCCCTAATCAGAAATGAACTTCACACAAAAAGATTCCTCCTAGACCGAATCAACAAAGATCTCCTCACACTCCACCTCAAACTCAGCAACAAGATCCACCCCGCACTTTGGACAAATCCAAACAACCTTCGCCTCTGGAGAGCCGAAACACAGACCACCCTCAGACAGATACACACACCAACAAACTCAGAAGACTACAAGAACGCCAGAAACAAACCCCTCCTCCCTCACATCCACACATGAAACAAACAGTGCATAACATCTCAGATAGTATCCTCACCAAAGCCGAAACCAATGTCCTTTCCAAAGGATTCAACTTTGCAGTCACTCCCAAACACATCCCCACTGAAACCATTATATGTGGAGTTGAAACCAGCCTGACCAAAATCAACCCCGACGATGCTAACAGAATCAGACTCGAAATCACCAACATTCTCTGTACCAGCAAGCCACCCAAAAGCAACTTACCCAAAGAGGAACAGACAGCACTACGTAACCTGAAAGAAGACACCAGCATAATAATCCTACCAGCAGACAAGGGCAACGCCACGGTGGGTATGAACACATCTGACTACCAAACCAAATTAACCAACCTACTCCAAGACTCTACATACAAACCCCTAAACACAGATCCCACCACCTACCTGGAAAAAACCCCCAGATCCAAAATAAAAGCCTCCCCCATTAGCGAAGAGATCCAGCAAAGAATCATTCCCAGAGAGAAATCATCCAGATGCCCCAAACTCTATGGTCTCCCCAAGATACACACGGAAGGAACCCCACTCAGACCTATAGTCAGCTCCATAGGCTCACCTCTACAAAACCTAGCCAAATTTCTCGCCAAAAAACTACAGCCCTATGCAGAATCCATCACCTCACACGTAAAAAACTCATTCCAGTTTATAGAGATCATAAAGAAACAAA